>NC_135497.1:488634814-488642314 GCF_052857255.1 Amblyomma americanum | reverse complement strand
TTAAATTAAGGACAGCACAGCGGGCCATGGAAAAGAAAATGATGGGGGTAACGTTAAGAGACCGGAAGCGGGCAGAGTGGGTGAAGGAACAAACGCGTATTAATGACATCCTAGTCGAAATCAAAAGAAGAAATCGGCTTGGGCATGGCATGCAATACGAAGGCAAGATAAGCGCTGGTCCCTAAGGGTAATGGAGTAGATTCCAAGAGAAGGAAAGCGTAGCAGGGGGCGGCAGAAGGTTAGGTGGGCGGATGAGAACAGGAAGTTTGGAGGCATAGGTTGGACGCAGCTGGCAAAAGGCAGGGTTTATTGGACAGACATGGGAGAGGCACTGGCCCTGCAGTGGGCATAGTAAGGCAGATGATGATGTTTTGCGCTCCCCAGTATGTTCTATTTCTGATTCTATTCAAAAACCGACGGCGCAACTACGCAATGTCTGTCACATTTATAGAACGCAGCGAGTCCCCGCACTACAACCCGCGCAGTGCCGAAGCGGTTAAGCGGTGCACTACTACACTGGCGGGTGGCTGTTTCAAACACATCCACAGATGAGGCTTTTGCTACACAGGTTGCTATTCCGAACAATAAAAGAAATATTAGCTCCCGCAAGGTTCATTATTGCAGACAGTTCTTCGAGCGGCTGTATATTTTGCATGTAGGCCGGCTGTTGTCCGAGTCATTTGCTGCTTAGCGATTTTAATTTTCGCTCAGTCACTTCACGTCCGCCATTTCTCTCCTCTTCCCTGCAAGTGGAGAGGGGGCAGAAAGAGATGGGGGGGGGGGGGGGGCTCACATGTGGCGTGTGGTTGGAGGCAAATCTCCCTACACGCCACCTAGCAGGCGGAGGCTTCGCACGAATGCCCCAAGACAGTTTCGCCTCGATGGCCACCCTATTGCTATCGCACTAAAAGGTATTCCCAATGCGTCCATGCAGGGGAAAGAAGCATTTTGTCGTAAGGCCTGCGACGCTGTGCTGAGCGTCCCGCACCGGCGGTGTAGTAGGCGTCGTTTTGCACTGCTGCAGGATTCGAGGGGGGTTTATTTAAATGTTGCATTCGCGGTTGTCAGCCGAGCACGCAGACACCACAGCTTCCCTTCCCCCCTTTTCGTCTATTCTGTGCATGATGGGGAGCGCGGCCCAAAACGGTGTGCAGACCGTTCTCATTGGCAGCAGCAGATGAACGCCGGTGTTCAAGTAACTCGTATTACTAGTAATGCAGTGGAAGTGATTGTGCCTTACATAGCTACCGCGGTAGAATTAACTATTTTGCCATGCTTATTAATCGAGGGAGATAACTGTATTTCGCTCCGCCCCTCGTGAATGCGCAGACTGCCCCACACTGGTCAGAGACACCTGGCTCATGTTATCGTTTATCGCGCAGACACCGCCTGTACGCCTTGCAGTAGAAAAAAAAGCCATGAAAGAGTTGTTATGACCATTTAATTCACGCCCACATTTACAGTCGTGGTAGGCAACCACCTTATTCCAAAATTGTTCCGAGGCCGAAGAATTTTTCAAAAAGGTTGGTCTTCATTAACAACTTATGCTTATGAATTCCAACATATAAGGGCACTGGGCGGGCTTGAACTGAAAAAACAAAAATATAATTTCGTATTAACACCAATCCCAAATGCCAAAATATTCATAAAGATTATTCAAGAACCCGCCTACTTTCCCGCCATTAAGTAGAGCCAGAACGGCAAAATTTACAGAACCATGTGGCGAGGGCTCCCGCCTCACTTCTTTCGAGCATGCCCCCACTCGCACTTGTGCCAATAAAATGACGGCGACAGCAATACTGTGAATTTTGCCAACCTCAACTGATCTTTAAACGCTGGTGGGGTACAGCAAAATAGGTGATTAGTATGTTTTACTTAAGGCTGGCATGATTTACTCTGTGTTTCTTTCTAGTATGAGGCGAAGCATTTCTTTATTTCTTCGCGATTATTTTAACAGTTTTTTGCTGCTTTTGGTTGGAGATTTATAGAACGTGGCCAGGACCTTGGTTGCCATAACAAGCTTGCAACCTTCAAGGGCCTCTGTCAAAGGCTGTGTTCAGTACATCCCGACATTTGGTGTACTTACAAGAGCCACATCCCGAGGGCACCTGAAGCACACGAATAATCGCCCAACTGAGTTCTTCAGGGTCTACGCTCTGTTTTCGAGAAACTTATCTAGCTAAGACAGATATTCGCAAGAACTTCCTCCTTGGGCGAACACAAATTCCCAACTACTCATATAACCACATCGCCATGCAGTCTGCACCACACATTCTGTCCTACAGAATGCTTATCTCCCAGTTACGATTCAAGACTCAGCGCTCGTATTCAGATGTGCCCGCATTGTACGACTTAATATCCTTGCTATGCCATTACCTTTTTTCCTGTCTTTCTTCCCTTACACCGTCCTCATGCAGTTATATCCCCCCCGCAAGAATGCCTTTGGTGGCTGCAAGTATTCTGAATAAACAAAGGAAAGGTATCCCTTATAATATCATTAAATATATGGAATATCACTGCGGTACCTCGTTGATCCCGCCGTCAAAATTTTATGCCCCAAAAAAAGCACTTTTCTAACCCAAGAAGCCTTTGTTTAAAATTGGCAGGACATCTCAGGTGAAACGCTAGGTATCTTGTAATTGCCAGGTAAACGGCTCTTAAATCTACTTAAGAAACATAGGAAGTAGAGAGTCTTGTGCCCTTAAATTCAGTGTCGCTCTGCGGTACACCTTTTGACCTCTTCATTAGGTTAAGCATGAATAATCTCGAGTTACCTCGAATTATCTTTAACCATTACTCCAGCATTAATTTTTCTAAGAACAAGTGGGGAATTTTTTTTTATCGCTTGTGTTCCTCAGGAACGGTGCTCTCTGCTTTCGTGCGCTTAAACCCTTAACAACCTAGTGAACATTTTCCGGCCATGTAGTTTTCAGGAAGCAGAGTTTGCGCGTAAGTTTTGCCGTCTCTTTTATCAGGTCACGTCAACCTAAGGAAGTGCAGCTTTTCGTGGAGCAGTCCGAAAGAGGCGACAAAGCTGGAGCAGCTCAGGGCCGTGAGCCTGGATGTCCGTCCGGGATCCCTTGTGGGCGTGGTTGGCTTCGTGGGCAGCGGGAAGTCGTCGCTCCTGTCAGCCATCCTGGGAGAGATGCCCTGCATTGTCGGACGGGTCATGTGCACGGTAAGCGCGTGCACGGGAGGAGCGTTTCAATGCAACGACCATTTTGCACTAGCAGAGGCTCGCTGTTCAAAGCGTTATTTACAGCCGGCTGGAAAAGAAGCCGTACAAGAGAGATCACTCCTTGGTTAAGATCACGTACTTATTGAAGTAAACGCTGTTGTAATGGGGCTCGCAAAAATGAAAAAATCTTTGTAATTTCAGAACAGGAAGTTTAAACATTTAAGATATGTAATATAAGAAAACAGAGGTGCTTCAAACAACACAGCATCACAGACCTAAAAATCCTTGGAGATGGCACTTCAACAAACTTGGCTGGTCTGTCCCGCTAAGAAAAATATATCACTTCATGTATTATTTTGATTTAAAAACAAAGTTTCGCAGCGTAGCCGAACCTTAATTGACATTAAAATAAACGAGCTTTCCCTGCTATTCAAAGGGTTGATAGTGTTGCAGGCACTGTTTGCTGAGGCAAGTCGACGGGAGCTTGGTGCGTCAGCGCGAAGATGTTGTTGCTGCCTTAGTGACATGGCACATACCCACGACGGGGGATTTTTGTTGTTGTTGTTGTTGCCTCAGAAGCGATAGCACGTACCCGCGGTGGGGGATCGGCCGTGGGGCATTGGCCAGGGTTCCTTTTCTTTCCGCGCCCCCCTACTTCGTTGTTCGTTCAGTGTCCGTAAATAGCGCGCGACATTATCATCGCATCATATATTCTTGAAGAGACGCTGCTTGGAGGAATTCATATGTGCTGGGTAATGCAGTGAAGAGGCCAACGATTAGTTACGTGAGGATCCATAGCGCACACAATTGAGGGGACACAACACGAGCGCTAAACTTCCACTGAATGAACTTTATTTGGCGCTGGCAGCCTTATAAAGATCACGCAAGGTACATGTATAACCCAGTAACAATGATTATCTCTTCGAAGTCATGATATGTAAAAGGAAGAGAGAGATAAAAAAACAATAAAAACCACCAATTAGTGAGCAAGTTTCACACTATCGCCCACTCCTTGAATCTAAGAAAGCTATGTCTTTCCTTGATAATACCACCGAAGGATCATTGATACAATTTTCCAGTCCCTCTTTTTCCATTGCTCCAGCTTCAATTATTTCCCTTGTTTTCTGATCCCTATTTTTTCCTAATACTGAACACTCCTCGAAGTTAGGCGCGCACTTGTGATTACGGCAGTGACGAGCCAAATTACCTGGCCTCTGATCTTTTACATTTGTGTGGGCCATGTAATTTGGCTCGTCACTGCCGTAATCACAAGTGCACGCCTAACTTCGAGGAGTGTTCAGTATTAGGGAAAAATAGGGATCAGAAAACAAGGGAAATAATTGAAGCTGGAGCAATGGAAAAAGAGGGACTGGAAAATTTTATCAATGATCCTTCGGTGGTATTATCAAGGAAAGACATAGCTTTCTTAGATTCAAAAAGTGGGCGATAGTGTGAAACTTGCTCACTAATTGGTGGTTTTTATTGTTTTTATTGTTTTTTATCTCTCCCTTCCTTTGACATATCATGACTTCGACAAGATAATCATTGTTACTAGGTTATACCTGTACCTTGCGTGATCTTTATAAGGCTGTCAGAGCCATTTAAAGTTCATTCAGTGGAAGTTTAGCGATCGTGTTGTGTCCCCTCAATTGAGGGCGCTATGGATCCTCATGTTGACTACCCACTAGCCCGAACCCTCACCCTTCTAGATTTGTTACGGCGTGATGAACCTGGTGGCTTCGCCGCCTATACGCATTTCACACCGATCACTCTGTTGGGCGACTCCGAAACCACATTTTGGCCAAATAAGGCAGGCCGTTGCTCCCTTGCTGGAGGTGATGCCATCTTTTACGAGATACTGCCGACAGTGATAGCTGATACCTGCTAGACTGAGCAGCGTGGCGCAATAGGCACCTTAAATATGACAAGAACCACACAGGGAACGAACAGCGCGTAGCGACTAAATATATTGCGTCCAGAGTTGAAGGCATTACCGAGAAGCCTCAGTGTGTCCGTAACTGCATAGAGGCGTGCAGATGAACTCTACGGGATTTTTTTAGTGTGGAAGAGCCTCGTCAAGTCAGACCATACCCGCTAGTTCACGGCTCTCATCACCCCTCCTTTCTCACCCAGGGTCGTATCGCCTACGTCCCGCAATTGGCACATGTCCACAACATGACTGTGCGTGACAACATTTTGTACGGGAAGCCGATGGATGACGATTTCTACGACGAGGTCATCGCCTGCTGCAAACTAACCGATGACTTGAACAGACTTCCAGGAGGCGACCTGACCGAAGTCGGTGAGAAGGTAAGCTAGATGATATCCGAGAGTTTCACAAGCTATCTTCTTGGATGTCCATGCTAAAAGTAACGAAGGTTTTAAAAAAAGCAGAGGGCCCTAGCGGAACGATACCAACCGAGTGCTGTTAAGGCTTGGGTGGCCTAGTTGTAGTATTTTTCGTTTCTCAGTGGAATGAAATATTGAAGACTGGTTAGCTAATAGCTACCTATATAAATGCTGTTCACTCGGAACAAAAGAGTTAAAATATTGAAACTTTTGCCGTTTGAATATTTTGCAAAGACGCACAGGCTATGAGGGACACCTTAACGGAGAACTCCTGGCTAATTAGACCATCCGGAGAGTAGAATTTCAAACTCTTTGTTTCTTCGAGGAAAATTTCCAAACCCTTCCTGTAGTGTTGCTCGACGTGGAAGAAGACCAGGAGGCGCGCTTGTAGACAGCAGAGCATATATTTATAGCATACATATACAGAGAGTAAGGCTGGAATAAGCTGAAATGCATTTACAAAAAAACAAGCTTCGCTCTACTTTTCTCATCGATCTAACTGGTTAGAGCCTAAGTACAACCGCGTTACATGCTAAGCATCAAGTCCCATATCTGACAGGACTGAACTCTACTCGTTCACTTGCATTTTTAAACCCTTAGTTAACAAATAGAGGCGGTCATATTCAGTGGCCCGCCCGAACCATCAATTACCCAATCAAAGATGTCAGGCGAGGTTGGAACTACCCCCTTCGGTTGCGCTTAGCCTCGAACCCAGAGTCTCGCTACCAACACAAACCGAATCAAAAACAAGGAAATTCCCCGTTACCAGGTTTACTTTTATGCTTTATATCTGCACAGCAACAAACCAAACGACTTCAGGCATAGCCATTTTCAAACGCCTCTGTTGGTAACAAAGTATGGTGTACGAAAACTTGATTACTTAATTACTGAACTACTAAATAGACATCCACGCATTATGGAACTTCTGGAGCAGTGCCGTGCCTGTCATAACTTCAAAAACAGTGTATAAACTTACCTCCTCTCTCTATCGCCCCATAAACATTTTTCGTTCAATATTTTTGTATGATATGCGTTACCCTTTTACTTGCTTTATGCATGTTATTAGCCTTTTTCTTTTCATCTTCTTCTAACGATGTACAAGTATACGGTGGCGTTGCCTGGTTTTTTTATTCATCGACCAGTGTTTACTTTTTACTGACTGCATATGCTGACTTACCGTGTTCCGTTCTGAGCCTGGTCATCAATTTAAATTGGTGCCTACTCAGGCAGAAGTGAATTGCCTTTTGTCCCGTCATCTCAGACCAACTTTGTCTTAATAAACACCTCAATCAATCAATCAATCAATCAATCAATCAATCAATCAATCAATCAATCAATCAATCAATCAATCAATCAATCAATCAATCAATCAATCAATCAATCAATCAATACGGTAGAGTACCCGGCCGGTAAGGGTACCCGCACCCTATTCCGTCGGCGTTTCCGACTTTCCTCACGCACACCGCCACCCCCCTCTCCGCTCGCGTTGCTAGTCAAGTTCTTGGCACTGATGCCCTCCCTCCCGTCATCAGCATGCGTCGTCCGGCACCAACAATGGGGAAAGGGAAAGGGCCACGAAGCCGCCGCACCAGAGAAGGCGAACCGACTTGGTTCTCACGCATTGCCAGAAAAACGCCGTAATTGCTTTTTTTAGGGTCCTCTTTGCCGCCTCGGCAAACCAGATAAAGAACGGTCTTGTTTTCCCACGGATTGAGTCAGTAGACGGCATTGTTGTGGTTAGGGGTGCCACTGCGCGTGCGCAAGATGGGTCCGGTAAACCGGTATACTACGTTTCTAGTAGTACGTCTCCGGTATCCTGAAAACGTCTACATCCTTTGTGTGTCAAGTTTCAAGACTGATTTATTTTCTGCTCTAGGAACGACTCCCCGAAACAACTGTTGGTCCGTATGCGTAGCGCCATCTTTTCGCGCTAACCTGAGCTATTTATGCTAATTGCAGTGGCAGCCGCTAGA
>NC_135497.1:486902314-487049814 GCF_052857255.1 Amblyomma americanum | reverse complement strand
TATGGAACTTCGTGTTTCATATAAAATCATTCCATCACCACTGGAACTTTGTTCTACATATTTCGTCAGTTTTTTTTCCGGAACGTTGGCTTCACTTGTATAGGCGAAACGTTTATGAAAAGTTCTATTTACTAACCGGAACTTATACGTAACCTGTCTGAGAGTGTATGAAGACAAACTAGCTTTTGCTTAAACCTAAACAAGCAACCCATCTAGCGCAAAAGAAAAGTTAGTTATCTGGGTTCACTTTGCTTATTTGACCATTGTAGATCCCATAAGTTCACACCGCGCTTCCAATACACCGCATGATGATAAACAACGGGGATCATTCAACAAGATTTTGTAGAATATATAATCATGTGAAATGACCAATTACAATGAAAAAATGCGGCAGCGTACGTTCTATTTCATTGTCGAAAAAAGAATAGACATTTTTGAACTTTGAGTGGTGTGTCACTAACGTCAGACATTTGTTGATATGTTTGCTTTAGGTCTATCCTTTTCAGTTGTTTTTCGAGTGTCTTGGATTCACATGCGCGATCATGGTGTTATTAACTTCTGACTGCGTTTTTCTTTCCACAATTACTTGCTTTATAAACCGCTCGTGCGCCAATAAAGCGTTTAGACGAAGTTTAGCGTTGTTTACTTTTGTATGTTATGATCCCGTGTGTTTGTGCCGCTATGAATGTTGACGTAGAGTACCCACTAGCCCGACCCTTCACACTACTCCAATTTTAACCAGGTGCCTAACTTTTATAGTTAAAATATTGCCTACTAGAAATTAGTTATCGCCCTTACTAGTGAACATAATCAACCTATTCGTCGTACTGTTTTTGAAGCGATGTTTATTGCCTCAGGGCATAAAGGTTATGAAATGAGAGATGCCTAAGATGCTTAAATAAATGCAAAATGTGGGCTGATCTAATATAATCAAGTAGTGAACGATGCTATTGACCCTGTGTCCAGGCAAGATAGGAATCCGGATTGTCCGGTGAGAGACCCATCGCCGCCAGGTGCAGAATTCACATCGGCTTCAGCGCCGGGCAAACCGACCACAGGTGTTGGATATCCGCCTCACAGTCTCTGTTCTTGCAGACTGGACACCCGGGGCGGGGATATAAGTCTTTGAAATGCAGCCACTTGCGTGTCACAGCTGGAGTTAGGGCAACCCCGACCCGTATCCTCTGAAGCGCAACCTCCTCTGCACGTGTAAGACCACGGAGGAGGGTTACCGCATAAGGAGGGATTAGAGCCCGTGTGCGGCGCCGGAGGTGTTCTTTTCTTGTTAAAAGGAGAGTGGTGTCATCCAGAGTGAGGACTAGAGGCAAAGACAAGGTTGGGGTCGAAAGGCGGGTCGCAGAATCTGCGCGGCTTTGTGCGCTCAGGAGATCACGCGGAACCCACTAAATACGGATTTGCTACGGGATGCGTGCCGCTAGACGATGGGTGTCTTGGCAGATTTTTGGGGTGCGACTGACGCGTCGTAGTAGGCATGTGATGGGAAGGGTGTCGGTGCCAAAGACAATGCGGGCCGCAGGTAGCATGGGAATGGCGGCCACAGAGCAAAGTGCCTCTTAAACCGCAAGCATCTCTGCACAGAAGGAGTTAGGAAGTTCTGAGAGGCGGAACCTTGACGTTTTGCTCAGGGCAGGCTTGCAAGGACAGTAAACTGCCGTTGTTGTTTCGCAGGCCTGGATGCTTGCGTCAACGTACATAACGATGGAGCCATGCGGCAGACTGCCGTCTTGCTCTGTAATTCGGTCGCGAAACGACGATGCCGCGTATGTAGATGATTGCCGACGTAGATCGATTGGTTTATGGTCGCTTAGCTGCACAAAACGCCAGGGAGGATGAACTGGTGGGGTCAGCTCTAGAATAAGGTACGATGAAGCATTTGCCCTGAGTGGCACGTTGTGTGTGTGTAAGGTTTGACTTTAGCGGCGAGCATCGCGTTGTTGCTGTACCAACTCATCCAGTGTATTCAGGGGCGCATGTTCTTGGAGCGCCACGATCGGGTAATGCGGGGAAGGCAAGTGATGATCCTCATTGCCTCTCAATTAATAGCTTCTATATGATCCCACTAAGCCCTCGTGAATGCTGGAATTGGGCTTGGTAAACGAGGCGCGGTTGCACAACTGTCCGCACCAACGGTCGTGCAACATGAGAGCGGGCTCCGCCTGTTTCAGGAGCAATGCGTCTAATTAGACCCAACGCCTGAATTGCCGGCTTTTTAGCCCGAAAAAGCCAAGCAGTACCTGTTCCTGACTCGTGTATTGTCAAGTCCAAGATTTTTACAGTCGAACTTTCTTGAATTGGAGTTCCGGATAGATGGAGACGAATTGGTGTTGCAGCGAATCTACGGCGCCCCCAGCGGTTTTGCGACTGACACGAACGTGGTTTTTCTCACTGAAAGCTCAAGGCCAATTGAAGAAGCAAAAGTCGACGTAATATTTATGGCTGATTTTAGGGCTGCTGCTTGAGTCATCAGGTCGTTGTGAGTGCTCGACACCGTTATGTCATCAGCATACAATTAGAACTTAATCTCTGAGACATCATGTAAGCGCCAAGCAAGGGGGATCAAAGCGTATTAAATAATGCTGGCGATAACACCGATCCCTGGGGAACGCCGCGAAGAGGCACAAATGATCCGACGGCCTCACCACTGAGGCGTATGGCAAAGTGTCGTCCTTCAAGGAAAGATTTAACAAAATTGCGCACTCTAACGGGGAAATGCAGCATTTCAAGCGATTCCAGGATGACAGCATGACTGATATTATCGTACGCCTTTTCAACGTTCATGGCCAGTACAGTACACAGTACCTACATTGTGGCTGCGAGTTGAGGCCAGAACAGCTGACGCCAAGACAGCCAGTCCATCTTCTGTACCTAGGACGTGCGAATGCCAATTTGGGCGGGATGGTAGAAACCATGGCGCTGAAGCCACCACGAAAGTCGTGTGGCAAGCATTTTTACTGTTATACTGTACTGTTGTTACAGGGCCATACTGTTATTACTGTGACGGAGAATTAATAAAACCTTACTTGAGAGTCAGCGCTCGTACCGAGTCCATCTTGTTCGTCCGACGTTCTTCGCGCTGTTTTACAAAAGATGCACACGTACCAACTCGCCCAACTGAACGTTCTGCAGTGCCGTAGAAACCATCTCCATACAAGAAAAAGCGTATTTTGAAAATTCTGGATCACCTTAAGAGACATTCCTTAGCACATTGTGAACCGAGGCTATTGGCGACTTTGATTTCGCAAAGCGAATAATGCATTGGTCAGCGGATGAGGTCTTGCCCAGTTCGTGGCACTATACCCATCCAGCTTCTTGAAGCGAGCTCGTGTTTTGTGTGATGCAGCTGTCGGAGATCAAGCTAGTGGGGTTTGTTGTGTTTCCGGACGTTCTTCCAACGCTAGAAAAGCACAGCAGCTGTTTCGCTTTTCTCGGAACAGCGCACGCACAAAAAAGGAGGAATCGCAGGTCAAGCGAGACGGCAATTAGGTCAGCGAGCATCGATGGGGCTTTAGGCATGCGAAACGCTTGTGTTTAAGAACAATTTTTGCTAGGTGAGGACGTATAGTGTACAACTTAAACCTTGGATCCTCATAACTACTGAAATTAGCAGCCGTCAAACGCGAATTCTGGCGCTTGAGTTCATAGCGAACGAAAAGCTGTCTGAATGACATACTTTGACAAATATGCAACTCCTCAAAATGTGTGGTTCTCAATGCAGGAAAAGTAATCTAATTGTAGAGTATCCAAGTCAATATATGGCACTGGAATTTTCTACGCCCATTGGGAGAACGTAACGACTGTTCACAAGGCACTGAGTTTCTCGGCAAATGAGCTGCTAAAGATGGTTTTGCTTAATGTAACTAACTCCGATGCACAGTTCAGAAAATTTCTGGTACCACCCTGTTTTGACAGGACGCCAAATTTGCGGCATTCAATGCAGTAGCAGAAGTTTTCTTTTCGAAACGGGCCGCCACCGCATTGCGCTCAAAGCAGCCGAACGATGGAGTGGGAATGAATATGCCGCCGTCGGGAGCGGTGTCCTCACCTTGAAAGCGGAGGCGCGCCTGAAGAGACACCCTAATTTTGACCACGCTTTGCCGTTTTTTTCCAGCTTTCGTGTGCCCTCCCGCACTTTTTCGCTAGTTTTACTGCAAATTTAGCGCGTTTTATCAAGCTGTGTAACCTACTACGCGCAGTCCTCGCACTTCTAACTGTGATGAGATTTATGACCGTGAAAACGACATCGCGAGATGATGCATGGATGGATGGCTAGATGGATGGATGGATGGATGATATTAGCATTTCCTTTGAAAGGAGGTGGTTGCAGTTTCCACCTTGCTAGTTTTTTTTAACATTGCTGTAAATTCTTATTAAGATTCGCCATTTTCTTTAAATACGTTTTCCTAGACCTTTAACCTTATGTCACCTCTCTGCTTTTGAGCCACCAATCTTCCAATCGCTTTTTGCTAGCTTCCACCAAAGATTTATTTACGTGACCATTGTTATCTCTAAACCCTCTTCGCTGTTTACAGACAGGGCAGCCTAGCCTGTGCTGTGAGTGACGTCACACTTCCAACTCGCGCTGCAACGGCAGTTTTGGCAGCTAGGACTTCCTTTTGTTTTGTCGCTTGTTGCTTAGCGTCTGTTTGTAACACGGTGCACTCGCTGTCTATTACGTATGGCGATACAGGACAAATAAAAAGGCGCACTCACAAGTTCGACAGCAGGAGGGCTTCGTCAGGTTGCAGCACCGTACAGAGTGGCAGGCTTCGGAGCACCAGGGTGTGGCTCTTACTTTTGCCCACTACTGCACATCGACGGTGAACACAAAAGACGGGACACCATCCTACTCTACACGGTCTTTGCTTAGGACACCGCAGTGCAAGAAACAATGCAAGTGACGTCTTTCAAACTCTTCCTTGATAGGGAAGCAACTGCAAAGCTCGAAGCAATGCTGCCTAGGATCGACGCCTACCTCCGGCGAGCTGAAAAAGCACGGTAGCTCGCCCGCTACGCATTAAAGACTAGCAGCGGATTGACACTCGACACTACAGCCTGCGACAGTTGGCAAGCAATACTAGCCAGGCGATCGCGTGGGGTTGTGGACACGCCCGCCCTCGTGGGCTTAGTGAAAAACTTCTGCTCCGTTACTTGGATTCATACAATGTACTTCGACGATGAGTGAACAGGACAACGAAGCTGTTACCGTTAGAGCGACACCTTCCCAGCGACGCCGCGCACTCCCAGGAGTGGCGCATGTTGTGTGCCTCAAGACACTTGTGTGATAGGGCACTAGGTGTCCGCACTGTTAGTGTTTCAAAGCGAAAGCTTTATTTACTAGACAATTTCGGCGGGGATCGTGTCCGAAAAATGCGTGGGAAGATGTTGTGGGCAACTGATAAGAGGGAGCGTGAAACCAGTGGTTGTGAGGATGCTGCCCGAAAAAAAAATTTGACATCGGATCAATAGATAATTAATTAGAGCCAAAAATGTCCAAAAAGTGGGCTGGGGTAGAGCAATAGTTTCAAGACATTTGAAAACGCCGGAAGTAGGCGGAGCTACAGCATAACGCCAAATGTGAAAAACGAAGTGTGGACGGAGCCAAAGCGTGGCGAGAATTTTGAAAACTAGAAATGGGAAATCACGTGACCAGTGATAAGCGATCGCTACGTAACCAGAAGATAAAAAAACGGAATTATAAATTAGAGGGAATTAGGTAATTAATGAGAAGCAAAATGTAATGGCCGGGTAAATATACTGGATAGGTATGTAGTGAGTGGCCGGGAACGAACGTGGCGGAAAATTGAAAACTCGAAATGGTTGCCGGAATTAATCGAAGGTCTAATCAGAGTTAATCGATAGCCAATCAATCAAGTGAACGAGAAATTAACTATGACGCCAAATTTGAAAGCCGACCAGCGCCAAGCAGGCGTCAACGCTTTCGCGTTCATCCAAAGTGGGAAGCCGCAGTTATCTCTAAGTTTTTTTGCTTGCGTATGTTTTCGTTCTCGTTGTAAAGCGTCACGACGACGCTTTTTTAAGAGGGTAAATGCCTCTGAAGTTTTGCAAGGTTCTTTTTTATGTTAATTGTTTAAGGCCACCGGCACGCAGCCTTATCGCTTTTCTTGCTACGCGACCGATCACTAGATTACATTTATCTGGAATAATTGTAGCACTTTCTACTACTTCTAGCTTTCAAGATTGTCGTAAGCGCTATAGGCGCCTTATTTTGAAACTTCTTTGCCACCTGTAATTTGAGAGCAATCCAGAGCAAGGATCATTTTAACACATGGACAGTCGAGAGCACGCGTTGCTGTCGTCAAGGCGGAGTTGCATTTCGTTTGCGGGCACAGGCTAGCCGAATAAACAGCTTGAGCTTCACGTCAGTCGGTCCTCTGTCGTACACATCTGTGTCAGTGCTGCAATCCAGCCACGTAGCTTTTTCCACATAATTGCACACTAACCGCACAATGAATAATAGCGCTGGTGCTCTCTCTCTCCAGTATGCCTTCTAAGTAGTGCGAGAGCTGGCAATTGTCACTACATCCTAAAAATGCAAGGTAACTGCGTTCAGTCGCAAACATGTCAACTCTTATTTCTCTTAGTGTACTTACAATTATCTAATTTCGTATGCTTATCTTTAAAGCATTAGGATTTATTTCTTTCTCGATCTACCTTAGTCCTACTATATTTACGCTTCCTGCTCGAAGGATCAAAGCTATCTGCATCGCAACCTGCGTAGCCCATCCACTAAAGTGATGAAATTGCCTAACGTGATGTTCGTGCTCCCAAAATCGTAATTCACTCTATCAACGCGTGTCTCTTATCATCTATATTTATATAATTTGCAAGAGCTGTAAAAAATTGGACTGGTGCGTTACGCGCACACTGCGCTTTCAAGTACAATTCCGCCGAAGTGAGCCTTATGACTAGATCCGTGAAACGACCGTCGCCGCATGTCTTTTACGTTTGTTCCAAAAATGCACCTGTAGCAGTAGGTATCATCCGTTATCCTCACATTTCAGACGTTTAAAAATAAATAAACTATAAATGCATATACGGCAGAGCTGCGGCTCCTCATAGAATGGTCCTGTGACAACGATCATCCCGATTTTATCACAGCTCCTAATATCGGCGGATACCGTAGTATCTTGTCCAAGGATATTTAGCGCTCTCTATTGCTTCGTTTGCTTGCAGTTTGCTTCTTAGGCTCTTTTTAACTCTTTATCTATGCTATTTCCGGAAACTTTTCGCATTAATGCTGCGACGCCTCGTTTTATTAAACTGAGCGTCGGAGTTTGAAGAAAAGCGTGGTGAGCAACCACGAATCTACAGCGTGCAGGACAGTCATTCACACCTGAAGCAGGTTTCTGATGCCGACCACCTGCGTTCGTCGGTTTACACCATTTAGCATATTTTACCGCCTAATATACAATATTGTATCCTATAACGGGTTAAACGTCCCAAAGGTGCACACGAGCTATTAAGAGACGCCATTTGAGAGCTTCGAAATGATTTCGAGAACTGGAGCTTCTTAATGTGCACTGACTTCGAACAGCAAGAGCGCATTTTTATATTTTGCCTCCATCAAAATTCGGCCGTTGTACCATGGACTCGATCCCGTGTTCTTGGGCTCAGCAGCTTAACTCCATAGCCACAAAGCCTCTACGACGGATTTGTTCGCAAAAGAATATTTTGAGCTTACGAGCTCGTTACACGTGGTAACCACACGAATCATCCGTTAACAGACGAAAAACAAGCGCTAAACAAGCTCAGCTTTCTTGGTGTCAAAAGTGATTGTAGATATAGTTTGTAATGAAGCGTACATTAATGGGACGGACATGAATGTACAGTGTGCATTGAAGTACTTTGCACGCGGACAAAAACGCTTTATTATAGCATATAGTTTGTACTGTACATATGCATATTTTACGCGTATTAGCAGAAGTGTCAAGATTTGTTCCTTTAAAAAACTTATTTCTTAGGTTCCGCGTTTTTGAATGACAATATAGAGTATGTCATCAAGCTTAAACCCGTAACTTCGGAGACCATGAGGAGAACACTGATACACAATTCTTTTCCGACAAAACGATCAACTTGCAGATTGCATACACCGCAACTTGTACACCATAACACATAAAACTCAACGACTAGCCACGACAACGCCACTGACGTAGGTTCACCAAAACACATGCACACAACGGCCATATACATTGCACTGGACAGGACCTGTTCGTCGGCACAAAAGTGATTGCGCACAATTTCTGGACATCACAGCAGTACATGTAATACGAACGCTACACGAAAACATCCATTCCTACATAGAATACTCACGTACAGAGGACGCAGGAAAGATAAAAGCGATAACCGAAAGGCGCTCTAACCACTCTTACGAGTGTCGACGAGGGATTGTGAGCATCGTGTACGTATACGCAACGTTGGCACTCCTACTGTACTCCATGGCTCCTATTGTGCTTCAGGTGGCACGTAAATGCAGGTAGGCTTCAGCAGAGGGCTTTTTCCTTTCTGTGCCACATCGGAATTCCAAAGTAAACTAAACGACAAAAAGAAAACGCTCCCAAACGGATTATAATGTCTCTAAAAGAGGAGTAATGAAAGAAAGCGTAGTAATATTGCAACAATGTAACCCCGAACAACGGCCTTAAGTCTTCATGTTATACAGAAAAAAAACGGTTCTTTTTGGTGGTGCTGGTGACAACAGATAAGTCTGTATAGTTGACTGCAAACGCCGGAACAATGTCCAAGGGATGCCTCCTGTCGCATCATTGTGTTCTCACGCTATGATAGAAAGATTGTGAATTTTGCCGTCGAAACACTAAATAAAACTGCTACCGAAATCGAGAAACTGAAGACTCACATTTCCGAGGAGAGAAGGTTTCAGTATAGCAGCAAATTTCACTTTTCAATGTTTTTTGGTTAAAAGTGGAGCGCATTCTGCGCTAGAAAATTTGCAGATGGAAACACGCTTACATATATATGATACATGACACAAGACACGACATTCATGGTTGCAGTTAATCGTAATCATGATACACTCCAAGTAGCGAAAACAGAAACATGCATCCCGACCAGCACACATCCCGCGCACAACGTTTCATTGAGTGCCCAATTTCTAGCATTGCAGTGACGATACAGTTCGTGCGGCGCCATTCACCAGTAACTGCCATGGTAGCCACCGTGGTAGCCGCCGCCGCCGTGGTATCCCCCGCCATGGTTGCCGCCCTCGTGCTGTCGGTCGAGAATGAGCAGAGTGTTCCGTCCCTTCGTGTGCTTATGGTGGTGAACGTGCTTGGTGTGGTGATGGTGCTTGTGAATGGTGTGAATTCTGGAAAATCAACGCAGAAAGGACTGAGACAAACTCTCCTCACCCACCTCCGCTCACAGATTTAGGAACACCAAGAGTGTACGATAAGGAAGGGCTTACATAAAATATTATTTCATACTCTCGCCCTCAGTTCGCCCAAGCGAAATCATGCAGTCGGAAACACTTAGTGTCTGTTTGAGTACTTTCGCTTTCGTGCGATTTCACTGTATTATAGTTATTATGCGCAGGGATGATCACCGAAACCATCACCTCTAAAGAGCTACACCGCCATCCATACGGTAAGTTATTTACCTTACCTGAGCGGCTGAAAAGAACATTATCTGCAGGACAGCCACGGAAGAACATCCCGCACCCCTAATTCGAGTTCGCAACAGAAACATAGGTACTCACGGTACTTTGAACGGTATGGGGTTAGGCACGGGCACTATGTTGGTGTGATGCGACTCCTGGGGGAACGGGATCGGGATCGGGATCACTCGCTTCTTGAACAGTGCGTGCGCCAGAAGCACTTTCATGATCTTCTTATGCTTCTTGTGATGCATCGCCTCGCTCGACTTCACAGCCAGAGCGTAGAGCAGCACTGCTACGGCCAGCAGGAGGACACACGGCCTAAGGTTCATGCTCGTAGGCTGTGCTGCAGCCGCGTTCCGAAAGAGGGCGACAGTCGTTGCACTGCAAGTAGGTAAGCGAACTATAAAGCTCATCAGCTTATTCAACTTCGCGAAGCAATGCTTTGGGTGTGGGAAGCGCACATTGCTTAGAGATATATAATATTGATTGCTGCATATTAATTTACTAACTCGACAGGCAACTAAGACTAATGTCTTGTCAGGCAGTACGTGGCAGTAGGTACTATTCGTGCCATAAAAACAAAATAAGCGGAGAAAATTAAACGACTGAACAAAGGATTTCACGTAAATATGTTTTCGCGAACTTTTTAGCGGGTGTAATGTAAGATCATTGAATATTGTTGAAAGTGTGGAAAATGCAATACTTTAAAATACCGTTCAAAACCAGTAAACGCCTCGCGAAACAAAATTAATGTATAGTAAAAGCAGGCGCAAGTTACTTACGTCTAAGCAAGCGTATTGCAGCGAGCGCTATCGGACAGTGAATACTAGTCTACAAAAGACACCAAAGAGTTCAAAGGGGTTAGTAAGGTGCAGGGATGGATTTCTCCTGTTTGGATTAACTAGCGTCAAGCGATAACTTCTCCACGAGCTCTCTGGAAGGCGCGGCAAAATGCACGGAGGCAAAAAAAAAAAATCTTTGACACATGGCTCTTCTGGACACAGTGCGATCCCATTCTGGCTGACTTACTTTTCATCATAGCCGCAACATAAAAGCGGTGCCTTAGTTGTTGTTAGATGGAGTTTAATGGCGCATAAGCAACAAAGGCTAACATGCGATACTAATTCCAAGTATCGTAGAAAGAGACGCTTTTCGAGCAGACTGTTTTCTGTGTATAACTGCTGCTATTGTTTCATATAATTTGTCTTTGTGACGAGGTTCTAATATAAAGTGGCCCCCGAAAAGCAGCTGGCACGAAATTCGCCGCCACCTAGACGGACTTGGAGATGGAGTTATTCAGCGCATGGGCACAAGCACGTAGCAAACAAAGCTGCAATTGTACAACTGAATCTGCCAGAGGAAGAGCATGTAACGCATACAAGGCAGTTCATTTTAGTAATCCTGGACCCTTGGAACAATTTTCTTTGATGCTCCCTCGCTTGCGGCTAACTAAATAAGAGGTTCTGTGGCTGCTATCCCGGTCATCCCCCGAGCTATTAATTCTACTTTCTGTGATCTGTGACTGATCACAGAGAGTTTTTTGTCTCATTGTCACAGCACTAATACCTGCTGCGGCTAAAGCATTCCACACTGGTGTCCGCAGGAAATAATACCGCATTCATCGTAACACCCTGGCTCTTTGTGGTGAAGAGTATGAGTTATATTTCCTGTATATTTGAGAGATATGCCCCCAGGATATCAGTGTACTGTCGCGTATACCGGATGCTACAAGGAAGACTAAGTAATTTTCAAAAATAGGATTGTTGATCAAAAATATGGCTTTTACGGCATGGTATAGCCAGGGTCGGTGTACGCCAGAAAACCGGTGAGTCATCTTAACTAGTGAGATGGTGAACTAATTTTTAATAAATAACGTTTTAACAGTTAGGTCTAGGCGTCTAGTTGTAATTAGGAAATATAAGCCGGCCGCTAATAACCGCCATATTATTTTTGCAACTTCGAAAACGTGACTACCCTCGGCGCTGTGCGAAAATCATGCGAAAATCTATATGCTTTCGAAAACATGCACCCAAAGTAAGCCCTGAAATGCACGAAACTAATATAATAATTGGTTTTTGGGAAAAGGAAATGGCGCAGTATCTGCCTCATATATCGGCGGACACTGAACCGCGTCGTAAGGGAAGAGATAAAGGAAGGAGTGAAAGAAGAAAGGAAGAAAGAGGTGCCGTAGTGGAGGGCTCCGGAATAATTTCGACCACCTAGGGATCTTTAACGTGCACTGACATCGCAAAGCACACGGGCGCCTTAGCGTTTTGCCTCCATAAAATCGCAGCCGCCGCGGTCGGGTTCGAACTCAGGAACTCCGGATCAGTAGCCGAAAAAGCCATATTTTGTCGAGCCGCAGCGACGAGGGTAATCGCGTTTTCGAAATTCCAAAAAACTGATATTGCGGTTACTAACGGCCAGCTACAAATCTCTAATTAAATCTAGACGCCTAACTCTAATAGTAAAAAGTTAATTATTGGAAATTAGTTAACCACCTTACTAGTTAAGAGTGTTTACCGGTTTTCTAGCGTCCACCAACACTGTCAATAGCATACCGCAAAAGCCATATTTTTGCCAAAAAAATCCTATTTTTGACAATCACTTAGTCTTCCTTGTGACACCCGGTATAAGTGCAAGCAAGAAAAAAGCTGCCGATGAGAATTTTTGAAAGAGTGATGAGCATAAAGGGCGAATAAGATGGTTAAAAAACTGTGAAAACACTTGCAGCAAAATATCTTGATTTGAAATCAGTGTAGTACACTATCTTGTTAGACGCCTTGTTTCACACGAAGACGTTTTTTTTTTTTTTCAAGTATGACGAAGGTATAAGAGAAGCTAGCCTGCAAAGCTGATTTTGAAGGAGGAGAAACGGAAATACGATAGCAACTGTTTAAATGAGCTTAGTGCGCGCTGTGTTGCAATGATCATATCGAATTTTACGGAGGTAACCAATAGGGCATTTTAATTCCAATTCTGAAGTACGCACCCTCTTCCGCAAGGGCAGGACTCAGTACCAGCGAAAAATTTAACGGGCTCGATGCGCCGAAGAGAGCTAATTCGCATCTCATTCAGGTCTGTGGAGGTATAAAGTGTGCATCATTGCTACCGAGAATTTAGAGCAACATTGGAAGACCCTCCATGCAAGGACTCGTGGAACTGAGCCATGAGTGCTGTACCGCTCTAGACCAAAAAGTTACGACTACTGTCAAGCTGTTTGACAAAGCCTATGCGTGCTATCAGCCTGAACCAGTCAGAGTTATAGAATCGAATATGAACCCTATTTTTGTACTGATTTTTTTAGAAGCGGAAGCCGCCGCGGTAACTCAGTGGTTACAATGCTTGGCTGCTACCCGAAAGAAGCGGTTCAATCCCGGCCGCGGAGGTCGCATTTCAATGAAGGCGAAATGCTGGAGGCCCGTGTGCTGTGCGATGTCAGTGCACGTTAAAGAACCCCAGGTGGTCGAAATTATCCGGAGCCCTCCACTACGGCGGCCCTCGTAGCCTGAGTTGCTTTGGCACGTTAAATCCCCAGAAAACTAAACACAATCATCCAAACACGTGTACATACGTTTTGAAGCAGAACAGCACCGGCACTATAAAAAGCACTGACTCCCGTGTAGGAGTTTGTCAGACTTGCGTGCTTGCCAAGCGACGGTGGAGTAATGGTTTTAGCTACAGCTCTTTCTCTAAGACCAGCGAAGCAATAAATATGACTGATGTATGCCAGTGCCAACTGACAGCAAATATATCCTACCTCTGAGAATTGCCTTATATACTGTTATACTCCCCTAATGTGCTACCTTGAACATGCATTCATTATGTCTCTGTGAGGTACTACTGACTTCACACAGGCGTTATGCCTGTGTGTCAATGCTTAAGTTTAATAAAATGAGTGATAAAAAATAATAGCAAGATTAAAACTTGGCAATGTTTGTTAAAATTTGGTAACCTGCGCTTTCACCTGTATCATCGTCACCTTTATTCCGTGGGTGTCGCGCTCTTCCCAGACCCCATATTCCATAATCGACTCCAGAGTTGTAAAACAGTAAAACAGAGCTGTAAATCAGTACTAAATGAATACGTGCAGCTCCTTAGAAATGGAAGCACTGATAAAGAAAATGCGAGGTCATGGTGTTCTTGTAAACAGTAGTTTTTAGATCAGTCAGTGCTATTCTCAAGAGCGGTAGTAGTTTACCAATTGCTTAAGAACGAAGCTTAATAAATGCCGCCAGTACGAATTTTTCGAAGGAAGCTATGTCGATGGTATAGCATTTAACGTAAACATCCACTGAACGAACAAAACCGGGTAAACTGCGAAAAACGAAGCTTTCTTCGCGGATTTTCACGTTTTGAGCGCAGTGGGATAGCCGACGGCTAAAAATCATAGAGTATCAAGACACTTGCCACATCCCAACGCACATTGTCTCAACGGAAGCCAGCATCTTGCTACCCTGCCCGTGGCTCACCTGCTGCGATGCCGGAGTCAGCGCTGCGAGAAGCGAAAACGATGCACGAGTGGACCAGTGACTGACTCATCTGGTTCGCGCCAGGGGCACTTATATGGGACCAGAGGGCGGGTGTTTTTGTTTTGGTCACGCCCTAAACCACCGTCATGTTCCAGAAATTGCGCGCGGATGAAGCTTTTCTTTCCTGGAATGAGTGGGCTTCCTATGCGGAATACGCTGCTGCTGTCCCGCGGCTGTCCAGGAACTGGGCGCAACCAGAGGAAGCATTGTCTCCTGGTGGTGTGCGGAAAAGCGTGCCACCCGGTGCTGCTACCCCCCGCGTCTCTGCGCAGCTCGCGCGCGCAGCCGAGCAGCGCGCTCTGAGCTTTTTGGTGTCTCGTTATAGCATCGGCCTGCGTACGCCCATCTGCGAGGCACCTCTTCCTCGTCGTATGTTATCGCAAGTGTTCGCACCGCGTCCTCCGCACTTATGGCGAGCCATGCGAGACGGCCTGCTCGGTGAACGCGCCCGAACGCCGCCGCCGCCGCCCGAGCGCGCTACTCGGTGCGTGACGTTCCCTGATGTCTGCGCGGAAAAGGCTCGCAGGTCTGCCCGCTGGTCGCGCGGAGGAAAGAAACACGGGGCCGTTCTTTTCATGACCAATGTCAGCCGGCATCAGTGACCTCGACAACTGTCGTCCCCGGCCGCGTCGGGCCCCCGACCCTGATTTTATGCGCGCATGCGTTCAGCAGACAACTCGAAGCGCCTATCGCCTCGAGTTGGGAGAGCACAGGTAGCTGCTTGTTTCAATTTTCGCCCTTGGCTGCTCTCAGAGAAGGATTGGAGAGGACTGCTGAATTAAAGAGAAATGTTCAGTATTAGCTATTTAAGTAATTCTGCTTCCTGTCTCGCCTTCACCTCGAACACGCGCTGCGTTATCTTAAACTATTGCCATATCCTCTATAGAATGCAGTAATCGATGCTCATCTAGCTTTTGGGATGTCTAGGCATTGGAACCTGTATATTCGGCACACTGATGACTTCGCAGATGCAGCCTGCCTGATTTTCATGCACTGGTGAGGCTCTATTCACAATCGCGTACCAAGCATAGTCACGGTAATCATCACAGTTCTCTTTTCACGACGACACTCAATTTGCTTCCACCGTTAACCGCCACCTGCCGGCCCAACCCATGCGTTCAGACATCAAGCAAGGTAGTTCTCTCGCTCTCCCTATTAGTGGTTAAAGCACCAATTCAGTTCTTGACTGAATCTGTGTGATGGGAGCATTTTACAGCGCCGCACTTCATGGCCCGGTTTCCAGTTGAGCGTTGGTTGTGGTGGTGCTGCAGCAAGAACTCGTGTCTAGCCCGAGCGCTCCTCCGGGGCCCGTGGCAGGTGCTTTTTTTTGCGCCTCACAGGCTGCGCGGTGTTCTCATAGTGCTCTGCGTAAGAAGTAAGAAAACCTTCAATACTGACTCTGAATGCGGGCGTGCCTGATGGCTTAGTTAAGTGTACAATGAAACACCTGTCAAATATATAGTATTTTATATTACACGCACATTCGCTTTACAAATTCCTTTCAATAAACCCCCTCTTACATTTGGTGCACATGTCTGGTAGCAGCCCTGGAACTCCGCAGACGTACTCTCCCGACACCTGCGGTACCTCGGCATCAAGGCGTGCAAGTGTGTCTGGCTATTATCTGCACAAGCTCCCTTCGCCATCATTACCCATCCGTCTTCAGCGGGACCGATGAGCGGGATGTGGAAAAAAGGCTCACATCTTGCGAACGTGCGAGCCTCTACAACAAATGGGACGATGAGGTAAAACGCAATAACATAACTTTTTTTTATCTCACCGGTGTGGCTAACCTGTCGTATCGGAAATGCGAGCTGGACATCCGAACTTGGTCTTCCTTCAAGGCGAACTTCTCAGAACTGTTTGGTAGTCCGGCTGTCAGCAAACTTCGAGCTGAAGGTCGGCAGGTCAACAAAAGCTTTACAAGTTATATCAAATACGTCCTCGACTTCTGCAGACGTGTAAACCTCCACAAATCGTAAGCTGATAAGATCAAACACACCTTGAAGGGTATTGTCAAATAGAAGACGACGCCTTTCGCCTTTCAGACAGTGATGCAAAACTATCGGAAAATTTACTATCGATAGTTCCTTTGAAGCTATTGATAGTGTAAAAAACTGTCACTAGTGCTACTATCGATTGAATATCGATACTACTATCGATAGTAGTACCGATATTGCTTTTATGGATAGATTATTGATAGTGAGACTATTGATAGTGGGACTGTCGACAGTGAGATTATCGATAGTTATACTGTCGTCAGTAAGGCAAAAGAAGAAATCCGGAGAAGAAAGATCGAGGCAGATGAGCGCATCGCCTGCAAAATTCTCAGTCGAGGTCGGTGAATGGTAGCCAGAGCACCGCTGGTCAAGATGCCGTTGGGTACATGAGATCAGGCTTTGACCCGGTCACTCAGTGCGCTAAAATTCTAAAGGTTCTCAACCTGCCCTATGATGTAGACGTACCGTTATGGTTCCCCGAGGTAGAAAGCATGTTCGTTTCGTACATTGTGCCGGACGACAGTCGCCTATACACCTCATCATGCCAGCTCTGACCTAACGGGTGAGATACCTCCTGCAGGAACTAGGAGCCGAGGACCGCAATAGCTAGTTCGCGGTGAAGGGCGCAGTACTGAACGAGCTGCAGCTGACCCCGGAACAGTACCTGGAGCGCTTTGAGAAGGCGCTCAAGAGGAAAGACGAGACGTGGATGCAGTTCGCCTCCCGTACGCGCACATACTTTGACTATTACCTCCAGTCCAGAAAGGTGGAAACAAAGGAAGAAATTGTTTCTTTAGTAGTAGCCATGAAAGCTGGCCTCAGCGCCAGGGGATTAGGGTACATCAGGCTGCGTGAGCGCAAGAAATGGTTCACACCTCGGGAGCTAGGCGGCGAGCTCGACACATTTGAAGATGCGAAAGGTAGAGGTGCAGCTAGCTGTGCGACAACCGGTGACAGCAATAGAGCGCACAAAGGAACGCGATGTGAACAACCAGGGAAAACGGAGCGGTTGCTTCAAATGTCACGGAGTAGATAACATCGCTTGAAATAGTCCGGTCTATGGGCAGACCAGCAAAAGCAAGAAGGACAGCGCCACCGGAAGGAGTGCGCGAACCCACCGGATGGCGAGAGCAACCGAGCAAAAGAGCGAACCCCCTGAGGCAGGCCGAAGTGATTATACACTGGTCGCTAAGATAAAAGCGCCGAGAACGAGCGTTAATTTGTTTAAGCTCTGGTAGCTAAGTGTGCAGCTCCGGTTGTTTCTGTGTTTAGTTGTTTCTGTAGAATTTTTCAAGTGTTATAAAAGTCCAGTTTCTTCATTCGTCTGTGTGTCATTTCGTCCATAGTCTGTCGGCTACACGTCCAATGCCAAATAAGCGAGAACCTTGAAGCAACTGAGGTGCGAAGAAAGAAGAACCTTGTAACATCTTTACTACGAATTTAGTTCAACAGGGTGCCATTCATTCAGATTGATTATTTAGAAAATATTTAAAAAAACGTGATAGAAAACACGTAAAACGAAATTGAGTTTACCCATTAGTCGTAGCATCGGGGTGAATTTTTGGCTCACTACGTGCAGAAAGGGAGGCTGCGGCATGTGAATGGCACAGACCCTATTCTTTACATGTATATATGCATGGCGGGATGCATAACGGGAAAATACTGTTGCACTATTTTGAGCTGCGTGATCTTTGTTTATTGAACTATAGCACCTTCACTGCAGCATACTTGTCTAGAAGATGCGCGGTCATATCTACCTTTTGCAAATGTATGGCGATGCTTATCAAGCATTTCGTCGGTGGTGAGGTTGTAAGCGTAGCGCTGGTTTATTGCTCAAACCTTGGAAGATTTTCCAATGGAACAACAAATAAAAGGGACATCTTGATACACCAGCGACATAAAATGTTAAATATAAGTAAAAATTCAGAGATCATAGGAGACAGCTCTACATAAGTATATTTATTTGTGTATCACATCGTAACGAAAGCACTCGATGGCATGACTAAGAATGTAACAAGACGACGCAAGAAGAACGGACGTTAATTTCTGTGGCTCATAATAGCATGGTACATGCACTGTGCAAGCCTAGTGCATTCTTCTTCTACACGCTGAGCTTTGTACAAGTTAACTGATTTTAAAGATAATTATCGGGATTTTGAGAGCTTGCCAGAGTTAAGTAACAAGTACATTTTCGTCCTCAAGTACGTGCCCCATGCCTTGCATGTTAACGTCGCAAGACATCTCATCGCTCTGTCGGAGAGTTGCAGCCGCTCTCTTGCCCACTACGCCCTTTCGACCGCATAGGCATTGATTTATACAGCTCGCTTCCGTATACTGCGGCGGGCATCCGTTGGGCTATCGTTACGCTTGATCACATGACGAGGTATCTAGAAACGGTCGCCCTTCCGGTTACCACAGCGACAGACGTCACCTGCTTCCTTTTGCAGCGCCTCGTCCTTCCTCACGATGCTTCTCATGAATTGCTTAGTGCCAGAGGCCGCGTCTTCCTTATCGCTGTTGTCATGCCCAGCATTTTTGGATAAAAAATTTCGATACTGAAACATTTTGAGACCCTGTTTTTGTAAATATTGAAGCTAATGGTTAGCCTCATCGGTCCTATCAACAAGCAAGACCTGATTATCATGATCAGTTTTTATTGGATTTGTGTTGTTGCCCGCTCGATGTGTACCTAGTTTATTACTGTATGAAGGAATGTAACAGGATGGTTCCATCCTGCTCCTTTGTAAGGCCGGCCTTTGCTAATACGAATTCCAATGTTGGGCCAAATGCCTCTACTGCTTTGAATGTGTTTGAACGCATGCTTTGAAGACCAGAATTGGGAACTATCTTCCGTCAACTATGCCGCACTCGATGTGGCCGTTTATTGATGCCTTAATATCTTGTTTCTTTAAACCTTATTGCTGACCCTTGTGTTACTGTCTGTTAATTTGTATCTTGCCTATAAATCCACTCCTGTAACAGTCCCAGTGGGACTAACAGTATGATAAATAAAAAATAATGGTCCATTCTTTCCATGCGTAGCATAATCTTTCTTTTAAATGTTTTCAATCGATCGCACTGAGCAGTTAAGTCTAACACAAAAAACTAATGGGGAACGTTTTTGACGATAGCAACAACCTTAACAGCGAAAAATTCAAGCCTCTCAACGGGAGACCTGCGGATATATTGATTGTTACAGTGAAATATAACAAAATATGAAAAACATTGCATTCATTAACTCCTTCCTGTTGAAAAATGCTTTTGTCCAGTATTTTTGTGTATACAAAGCGCTGCTCACCCAGTGCGCCTGAGCCTATCACGCGCAGGCTAGCGGCCTCACCGCGCGATTTAACCGCACCCATGGAGACGTTCTCTGTGTACTTCGCTTCTAACCACTCGAATTCGGATCTCGTCCTTCCTTATGTGCCGTATGCTTGCAATCCCGCTACGTAGTTCACTAATGGCTTCTTTCTTCTTTACGGCCGTCGCCTACAATAGATGCCATTCTTCCTTACTAATCGGACGTCATCGAATAGCCGAATACACTCCGTTTTCTGAAGCCGCGTAACACGCAGAAGTTCCCTGACACGCTGATTCAGGACTGGCACCAAGTACCGACAGAAATCTCGCCACGGCGACGATCACACCACATCGCTCTTCTCTCCTGGCACCCTTGCGTGGACAGTACTCCTGGTCTGTTCTCGAAATATCTTTCCGAGTACTAAGGCCCTTACCGCGTCCTGGAGTGCATATCGCCTTTTAACTACGATGCCAAACCCCTCACGCTGTCTCACGACCTCCGCGTTGCGGACACGAGACAGTTTATGCACAGCACCTCAAGCACACTACGACCTCGCTGTCTCACCGCCGTCTTAACCTCCAGGATGGCTCCTCTTCTCCCCGGGGGAAACTATAAATAAGATGGCGCCGATGCGTGTCAAAGACGAAGATGAAGATGCGCTTCAGCGGCATTGCCATCGCCGCGCGTCTGGGCAAGATTTAGCTGACCTCGGACTGTTTTCCCAGCTCCTCCCTTCGTCCCGGTCCCTTCAATAAACGCCTGTCTTACAACTTATGAAGTAGACTGACACATGCTTAGGAACATAAACAGGCGTTTCCTGACTTTTCAACAGAAGACCGATCATATGTATCATGTCTTTCAAAGAATCCCGGCACTACTTTTTTACATTGCTTTTTGAGGTAAAGATCACTTTTCTCTGCATAGTAATACCAGTGTTGGCGGACGTCAAAAAACAGGCGAATATTGTTAAATAGTAAGGTGATTAACTAAATTCTAATTGTTTACTTTTTAACTGCTATGAACGGGCTCTCAATTGCAATTAGAGATTTGTATCTGTCCGATAGTAATAGCCACACCAGATTTTACAATTTCGAAAACGCGATTGCCCTCGCCGCTGTGGCTCAGCAAATTGGGGCCATTTTTTCGCGCCATTCTAATACAACCTGCCTGTGGGAGGGCGCAAAGTGACGTCAATCAGATCAAGACACTCCTAGACGCGCGTACTACCCGACAATCTCAGCCCCCCCTGTGCTGCTCTTCTACCCGCTCATCGCAACTTCGCTGGCGCATCGCGGGCGGGGACGGGGAGATTGTCGCGTAGTACGTGTGTCATGGAGTGACGCAATTACATTAGTTATAATAGTATGTTAGTGCTTGCGCAATAATATAACGCTGCCCCTAAAATCAAAAGTTACAAAGTTTATTTGGCAATTTAACTTGAATAATTGTGCAATTATTTCTGAATATTAGGTACATAATGTCCTCCTTGCTGTGTGATCCAGGTCAACAGACCGCTCCGACCTATCTCTCAAAGTCTTAAAATAAAAATATCTAAATGTTTAAAAAAATTCCCCCTGTGTTTTACTTAATCCAAAAATAAACCTCGGGAAATCCTGTGCAATTTCACCCCTTGAAAAACTCCTCAGAGCCTTTAATCACTACTTGGTTTTTTTTACAATATATTTTTGGCGTTGCTACTTTAGTATGGCGTGGCATACCATGTGGAGTTTAAATCACAGTGTAAAAAATGAGTCCGTGAAGTAAGCCGAATTTGCAGCCCAACCAAACCGACATTTTTAACAACCCCTGGTTCCCGAATATCTTTCTGTACTTCACGCAAGCTGAGGATGAAGAGAAAAGAATTACCGGAAAAGAGTGGCACTACAAGAAAATTATCACTTTACTAGGGAGTCCTTGGCCGCAAGAAACGGCCGCGCCCTGATTAGGCGGCGAGCGCCGTTAGATTAAGCGGTGAGCAGGTATAGGTAGATTGCAAGTGACCGCTGTTGATGATGATGATGGGTTGTGGCGTTCTCTTTGTAACGGGCGGATAAAAAATGGGTGTACTTGGGATCTATATGCCATTTATCTAGCGGCAGGGAAAAGATAGGTGTAAAAGCACGAGCATGCACAGTCTTCCCATTGCTGGGGTCTCTTTCATTTTTTTTTTGCAGTGTCACACGCAAGGGCTTCATTTTCTTATCAAGTTTTACGTTTGCATCGGGCAGACGTCGACAGCTCAGCGTTGCGGCATTATGGCCAGAAGTCACTACGCATCATTATCAATTACTATAAATACAAGGCATTGTGTTCTGCACTAAAAATGATGCAGCTTTAACAGCTGCGCAAAGCAAGACGCGCCAACGCGGAAGCCACGCTAGCTGCCGAAGTAGCTGCCAATTAGTGACAGAACGAAGCCGCAAGAGCAGCAAGGCATCAAGCTAAGACGAACGACGACGCGAGGAAGGAATACCCTGCTACCAGAACCATATTACACCGCCGACGACGGAGGGTTCGCGAAAAGGTTCATGAAGCATCCCTTTGGCTTCACGTCTGTCGAGTGTGAACATCTGGGGATCTAGGCATATCGAATGGGAAGTGCCTGATCGTGCGAAGCGTCGCCTGCGCTCGGAACGGGAGATTTTCGACGCCTTTGTGCACTGTACAAGCTTCCAACAGTAACTCACAGAGGGCACAGGGTCTGCTATGTATGCCCAAAAGGGTTTCAGATAGCCCGAGTAGACAACATGCTTTCTCCCGAGCGCAGACAACAGGCCTTCTCTCTGTACACCACGTGGTGCCCTCACATTATTTGTGTTGATAAAGACGCTGCGCAACGTCACAGGAAATTTCAGCATCGTGCCGAATTTACACCAACACCTCTGTCCTCATTCAAATTCCGTTTTCTTGCCAATTCGTTCAAGAATAGGAATTCTCTGTAACATTTATTTCGAAAGAGAGATGAATAACTTCATTAACCAAGAGATTTGGGACAAGCAGGCCTCTGCGTCCCCACACGACACCAATGCACTACAAGTTAATGAGTTCATGGATTCCATGATGTGGGCGGCCTGGTCAGCGGGGACCTTCTTCCTGGCCTGTTCCGTCGAGCGCAGTACGGCCTCCCATTCCCCACAGGCGGTCAGGAGCTCCGGGCCTCGCGGAAGAGGATCCGCCGAGCATTCAAGAATCATGTGGGCAGGAGAAGCATGGGACTGAGTGTATTGGGTACACGAGGACGTGTATGTTTTTTGTTGGATGCGGAAGAGGGAATACGAAGAGTGTTGGTCTTAAGGCGGTCGCGTAGTATTTGGTGACGTGACAATTATCAAGGGATTGGTGAAGTGGAGAGTATAGCTGGCGTTCGGCCTGGGTCAGCCCGCTGGTGGAGTGCATACGCTCCAGGGAAGAGCCCGACTCCGTTTTCGCCACCATCCGGTTGATGAGACCTCGGGCATGGTCACTGGCGGCTTCGTTGCCAGGGTTCCCACAGTGCGATGGCATCCAGATCAGCTCCACATGACTGCGCGGGTTTTGTATGGAGCTAGCTCACGATGCGGAAAGCGGTCTCGTGAGCTCGCAGTCGTGCAAAATTTAAAAGCGTAGTTTTTGAGTCGGTACGAACGTACCTGTCATTAGAGTGTGTAAGGATTTCAGGGTGGATGAGGCAGGAAGGTGGAGAGTTTCGATGGGTTGGATTGTGTGGTGTTATGAATTTACCCCCCCCCCCCCCCCTTTCTGTTTGCTCCCTCCAAAGCAGTGCGAGGTCCTGCTGCCAAGGAGTGTCACCGAGTACGCGTTCCGATGCATGCAGTCACCGGTGACAGGAAAGCGGTGCCCGCAACAGCGCGCGCAGACTTCGAGACTAAAGCCCCAACTCGATGCACACATCCTAGGCGTATCGCGGAGCGCCTGCGCGCCCAGTGCCGCGCCGCGACAGGCGTCGAAAAAAGGCATCCACCTCCAAGCTTCCTGTGCTGGGGCGTTCCCCCTCTCGAGCCGACAGAAGGAATTTCAAGCTTGAAGAACGGGGATTTGGGGGGCGCTGAAAGGACAACTTAAACCGCGAAGAAAAGTTCTAGGAACCTGAAAGAGCATGAAGCCATAAAGAAAAGAGTCCCCGAGAGCCCCGCGGTCCTCCTATTGTTGTAAACAGAACCCCGCTTCCGACGCGCGCGCTCAGGAGCGGATATCTGACAAGGACTTATATCTACCTTTCCTCGCGGCTGCGCGCGCGTCGCGCTTTGCGCATGCGCAGACAGGATCCAGCGTACGCCCGTGCGCGTAGGCGCTCCGTCGGTACGCGTAGGATGTGTCCATCGAGTTGGGGCTTAACCGACTCCCACGCGCCTCCACTGAGGCATAACTGTCATCATCATCATCATCATCATCAGCCTTACTACACCCACTGCAGGGCAAAGGCCTCTCCCATGTCTCTCCAATTAACCCTATCCTTTGCCAGCTGCATCCACCCTTTTCCTGCAAACTTCTTAATCTCATCCGCCCACCTAACCTTCTGCCGCCCCCTGCTACGCTTACTTTCTCTTGGAACCCAATCCGTTACCCTTCATCATATATGTCATCATATATGTTCACCTAATTGGTTGACATTAGGCAGCACCCAGTGCGGCGGAATCTACCCCACGAGAATGAAGCACCGTCAGGGAGGAATCGCTCAACGCATGCCGCCTCGCACGGAGACGAGTTGCTGCCATTGTTCCACGCTTAGCTATTTCGTCGACGGCGCGGGTGCCGCCGTTGCAGGTGTTGGCCTTCGGGCGGGCCTTAGACCGATGGACGGAATTACCCTGGCCGGCTTCCTGCAGAGCCACCTGATCCTGATTAGCTAAAATCCAGCTGCTTCTGGTGAACTGCGCGCCCACTTGCTGGTGAGGAGGTGACCTGATTAAAAGACACTTTCGGGAGAATTATCCCTGTGACTCAGTCAAGGAAGAAGATGGAGAGAGAAGCGACGTTATATGTAATGAATTCCAGGCTTCGGCATGATAGAAAAGCCAGCCACTGACCTCTGCTGACTCCCCCCAAAGGGGAGTCCCTGAAATTGGACAAAAAAAGGCGGGAAAGCGACTGGAGAGATAATAAAAGCGTCTCAACACGTTCATCGAGCAGTGATTCCCGTAGCCTCTTTTCAGCAGGGACGCCAGAACAGGAAGGGCAGGGGGGCCAGAGCCCCCCCCCCCCCCAGGTATTCTCATGAGGACGCTCAGTCCCTTCCCATCTGAATTTCTGCCTTGTTTACATTTTTTTGTTGTAACCTAACTTAGACCTCGGCGTTCCCATGACGTCCAAGTAGGAAACTACGCTTTGAAGACACCCGCAAGTCTTTGGAACAGGCATGAATTAGAGTGCTAGCCCTCATTTTGATTTTCATAGAACGGCAATTTTAACAGTAAAAACACTGGCGCAGGTATCAATTCGCCGTAGCAGCAGAAGCAGGGAGCTGGCCTCGCTTTTCCTTTGTTAAAAATTGGCGAAGTCCATTAACGTATGGGAAGGGAAGTATTCCGGGAGTCCCCATCACTGTCGTCTTTGTGAGTCGGACATGTCATTGCTCAGCGTGGGGAACGAAAAGTGGGGCACGTGGGGCACCAACCAGCCATTTCGCGACCGACCTTTGTCGTCGCGAAGTGGCCGGTGAGCTGTTTGGCTGTTCATTGTTCAGGCTAGGGGTACGGAGGGGTGAAGGGAAGAAGTTGGAGCGACGGTGCGGGGCTAGTCTAATTTTTTCAGCATAAAATTCTAAGAAAGTTTAGTATGAGCCCGTTCCTACCGTCACAGAAGCAAAGCCCGTTTTCTTGCATTTCCTACCTAACCTCTACGCGGTGCTACAGGAGGTTGATAGCGGTCTCCCCTCTCTCGGAGCCATCCTGAAGTCAAATGGCGTTATTCCAGAAGTTACTCAGAAGGGGGAACCAGACTACACAAAGAATGGGAGAGTGTCGTCTCGGAACGAGAACTCCTGGTTGGAAAACAAGCCTTGCGGAAAGCTGACTTAGATTTTTCCAGATGGTCCATTAGTGTGGAGTAGTTTGTCGCATCGAGGGGACGTCGTGGAAAAGCACGTTCAGCGAACTCCTCTTCTGTTCAAAAATTCAGTCGTCAAAATTGAGGGAGGAGGAGGCTTTGCGCATGCGCAAGATGTTACTGGAAAAGTGGTCCATTCCAGTGGCTATATATAAAGAAGCGCTTGGGAAGGGCCTGGAGAGTCGACCTTTAGGGAGCTTGGCGGAAGATTGAACCGCGATCAAGGAAGGCCGGCGCCGTTTTTCGACCTCTGTGAACAGTTCCAGCCTTTTTGGGGGCTTATTCGGTTATGCACAGCTCTATCTGCGCTTACATTATTATTATAGTTGAGTATGCCTGCTTTGTCTTGCTGCAAAGAAAATTCGTTAGAGATACAGGGTAAATGCAAGCAGTGACAGCGCTGCAGATCATCATTAACCCCAGCGGTGGACTAGTATGGAACAGAGAACCCATGGTGCTTGTTTTCTTTATTGCCATGGCTCTGTCTTATTTTCAGCCAAATATATTCTTTGTCAAAATACAATTCATATTTCAGCAACATTGCTTTGAAAATAACATAAGGTGTGTTTATCCGCAACTGTAAATATTGAGCTCCGATATACCGTATAAAAACCCTTGACATTCCACATGAAATTCTTCGTGTTTGAGCCGTGTGATGGGGGAATTGAAGCAACCTGAGAGATGAGAAGAGCCTCGCCCTCGCCATTTATTTTGGTCTTTGGAGATGTTAATGTTAAGTTCAAGGCTTAGAAGTAAACCATATAGTCAGATGAATATTAACCACAGCTGAACGTTACGACGAAACAGCGCTGACGGACGGGACAGAAGAGGAGACAGACACCAGACATCAGCGCATGTGTCTGTTTCCTCTTCTGCCCCGTCCGTCAGCGCTGTTTCGTCGTACCGTTCAACATGAACCAACCAGCCCGTCTCAGCCCTCTCCTTGGACCACAGCTGTACACATGCCCTAAGTTGACGTATGTATATGAAACCTTATTTGCGATAAAATAAATTTCTAGAATGAAACAAAAGTATAGTTAGCATTTAAAATGTGACTAGTCGAATTCCAGGGAAAAAATTTTAACTGTTCAAACCCGTTTCCATTTCGTTACAGAGTGAATCAACTGAGAATTGTTCCATAAACCAGTTGTGAACTTTCGCACACATCCATGTATATAGTTTATTTAAATCTGAAAGGCAGGCATTGTGACTGAAAGCTGCGCATGGGCTATAAGAGACTCCATAGCGAAGGACTCCGTATAAATCTTGGCCAAATGGGCAGAATGTGCGCATACAACGCACAGCCCATGAGCGTTTTTGCAAATGCTCTCCATCGAGATGCGGCCACCATGGCCGAGACTCGATCCAACATCTTTGGGTTCAGCAGCCTAACGCCATAGGTAGGGAAACCGCCGAGTAGAGACAAGAAAATGTGAGGTTATCTCACACATCATAATCAGGTATCCTCTATGCACATACTGCCATAAGCCACAGCGATAATTCTTTTCAGTTAACACGCAGCACTGCATCGGTGCCCTAGTCGTCTAGTCGTGCCGGCTCATCTGCGTATCAAATCCGGCAACTGAAATCAGCAGCTGTGACGCTGTGACCAAGTGATGGTTCACAAAGCCAGCTCGCCGATAACCGCGCCGTCCGCTGCAAAGCAAGAGACAGAGTGGGCCGGTACCGCTTCCTCTCTAGATTTTTCGTGTCTGTAAAGACATTTCTATTTTTACCATCGTGATCAACACACAACGATTAGCACTACCGTCACTGCTGCCTCACCAACAACGCCTCTACCGCCGCTGTGCAAAGGATTCATGATGCACGCCGAACAACCAAAACGTCCATGGTAATACAGCGCGGAAAACACGAGCACGGAACAAACCCGACGAGCTCGTGTCGTCGCGTTTGTTCCGTCCTCCTGTTTTTCAGCGCTGTTTTACCATGGATGGTAGTAACCAACTTGCCCAGCTTTCCGTACTTCTAAACCAAAACTTGTTCGAGGTTTCGTGGTGAACACAAAAGTAAACGCATTTCTTTTCACGGCATGCGCACGAATCATGATGATGCACTGACACCCACGGAAGCGCCCAAGACAACGGCTGCAGCGGTTCGCGCTGGTAAAATGAACTAGAGTCATTGCGCTGGTGGAAAATTCACGTTTTTTCATCCATGGGAAGATCATAAGCGGAAGTAGCGGAAGTGTGGTGCCTAGCATAAGTCAGTGAAGGAAATTGATTTGGCTTGATGCCAGTCTAACCGAAACTAAGGGTCCTTTCGCATCGGCTCATTTACATGGCCTAACATCACTCCTTATATAAATAAGAGCTTTTTGTTTGTGCGCGAGTAGTTTCTCAACAAATTGTGAGTGCTTTTATGATATAATTTTGACTGATTAGTCACGCTCAAATGCCGTTTCGCCCCATGTTTCGCGGAGCACTGAGCAGTTCAACCAACCGAAACCATACAGTTAAAATACCATTGAAACAAACGCTGGGCTTCGCGGGATAGCTTTAGTAATATGCTTTAGTAGAAAGCGTTTTAGTAATATGATTCAACAACCTGTATAATGACCAACAAACTTTTGAGTTTATGGCTGTTCTTTTCATGCCCCCAAGATTGGCATATAAAATTTGTACATTTCAGAGGCTCGCGCTATGCCCAGGGTATTATACCTAAAATGCCGTTCCCTCCAGGCCGTAGTCACGTGCATCAGCTAAGTCGGCATTGTCGATATCCACCATTTCCAGAGGTGCATAAATAAAAATGCACAAAATAAGCAAATAAAAACTTGATTTAAATAAAGAAGCATAACATTTTTTTTTTGGTTTTAAATCGCAAACACGCAAGTAGTGAGCGCCTTTTCGTCACCATCTCGATTCAGGCCAGACGCCAAACAGGGCCAGAGGGGTGCACGTTGTTAAGGTCGTCGCCAGTGCGTCTCATCATTAGCAACTTGACAAAGAGCTCTCCCACGCCGCACTGAGTGCTGCTGCACTGGGTGGACCCATGTGTCAGCGTGGCGCCATTACCGCACTTCGCCCGGTCGTGGCGTGGGACCAAAGCGGGGAGCAAGATTCTGCGAAAATGCCCTTTCAGGAGAGCACACGCCGCGGCTGTGTTTATACCTACCCCCGCTCGCTAACGGCACAACCAATTATGGCTTCCTGGGATCTGAATGAGCAAAAGCTCAAGCGTGGAAATAAATCGTTTCGGAGGTCTTCGGTGCCGCTTGTCCACAGCAGTCATCAGCTTTGCTAATGGAACAACCACTTTGGATTATCTCCCGAAGAGGCGCTCCTGCTTAGCGCGTCGGCTTCTTCGAAGGAAGAATAGGGTTCGTCGACCGTGGGAGAGTTGGCGGCCCAGCTGACGTCACCTACCAGCCCGGCGGTGTCCCGACCGCATCCCCCTCTCCCTCATGCTCAACTTATGCCAGAGGCGTGCCCATGTTTTCGGAGTTGTCAGTTGGTGCGTGCGAGTTTGTGCGAGGAAACAAGTTTTAGGCCACTCCCATCCTGGCGGAGACGTCCTCAACCTGGGGAATCTAGGGACGGAGAACAGTATAAAACTGTATGGCGATGCGCAGTGAATCATGCACCTTTTTGGATGCTCCTTTTTGCATCCTGCATCTGCATCCTCCTTTATGATTTTACCTTAAGATCCTCTCTTCGGAGAGAAGTTCACTTCTGATCTCTCACTGTGTGTTCGTGGTCTTGAATTCATTGAATTCACGGTGCATTGAAGCGGTGTTTCCGTGTCATTTGTATTCGCTAGTGTATTAATTTCAGCCTTACACGTAATGTCTGGCTCCCAAAAAAAGATAAACAATTTCTTCATGCCCACTCCAAAGCGTACATGCCTAAGAAGAGAATCTCAAGGTAAGGTATCTTACAGTTCTTAGTACTTCATCCCGACTTTCATTGATGCCAATGCATCCGTTGAACCACACTTTTTGCTTCTTCGTTTTTCCCGGTCGCTACCAAATGGCGTTTTTCTGCAGAAATCAGTCCAGCCCGTCCCGACAACACGAAAGCCGTCGATGTTCAACCAATCGGCGATGACTCTACCCATCATTCCCAGCTGTCCCTACCATCCGCAGAGTGCTTCGCGGGTAAACTATTTTCAGTGTTTCCAGTGTTCCAGTGTTTTTCAGTGTTTCCAACCAAAAGAAAAGCCGCCAATCTGCTATGCTAATGATAATACTTTCTTATACATTTATTCGGGAAAATGTTGAGAAAACTTGATTTTGCATGTTTTAAAACCTTTCACTGAAAATTGCAGAAGGAGCCCGATGTGAAAAGCAAAATGTAACCATACGTCCTTGATTTCATTTGTAGAAGCTCCAACACCGGGACCTTCACGTCGAACAGCAGGAGCAACCAACTTTGATGAAACAAGCAGGTGAAGAACAGCAGGAGGAACCAACTTTGATGAAACAAGCAATGTGCATTCGCTTGCCTTCACGAATTCAAGAAACAGATCGACGGAGGACGAGTCAGCGCTGTACGACTGTCTGTCACTTACAGCCGAAACGTACAGGTTCCCCAGAAACCGAAGCCGTAGATCCTGCCAACGTGATTTGTTTTTTCGATTTCTCTGGCTTTTTTATTAAAGCAAGAGGATGTAGTCTTGTGTCACGAGTGCCGTCGACATCTCAATGAAAGATGGGAGTGTGCTGGAAGTATGGAACCAGCTTTTGTTAGGGTTGATTTTAACTATTGAAAAAAGCTATCGACAAGTTCCAGTCACATGAAAAGAGCCAATTTCACTTGGCCTCAGTGAGCCGAACTTGTCATGCCAGGCAGGCATTCCTGTTTTGCGTCGCCTTTTGCAGCAATGCAACAAGCAGTGGGAGGAGGCCAGGACAGCACTTCGTGTCATAGTTATATATGTGCGCTACCTCTGCCGCACAGGTCAAGCTTTTCGAGGACGAGGTAAATGTGATGGAAATTTGCTCAATTTGCTCGACGAGAGGTTGGAGGATGTGGCGGTCCTTAAGATGTGGATGACGGAGAGAAATAAATGGGTGAGCGGTGACATGCAGATTGAGCTTATAGAGATTAATGCCCATAGTGTGCAACAAGAAATTATAGAGGACGTGAAGTCTAGTCCGTTTTTTGGTATCATTGCTGATGGAACAACCGATGTAAATGGTGACGAGCAGTTCACCTTTTGCGTGCGGTGCGTGCAGAGCGAGAATCTTGAAGTTAGGGAAGAGTATCTGGGCCTGTATAACGCGCCTGGCAGTAGATCTGAAACACTATACTCGGCCATCAAGAACATGATTTTGCGCCTTGGCCTGGACTTTCACTGTGTACGAGGCCACTGCTTTTATGGGGCGGAGAATATGTTCGTTCATTTTTCAGGTGTGCAAAAAAGAGTTAGTGATTGTGAGCCACGGCATTGTATGTCCATTGCAGTAAACACCGTTTAGATGTGTCAGTCCAGCGGAGTACGTGAGCGCGGAATAAAGCTGTTTCTTCGCTTGTGTAGGGACCAGATTGCCGTCTCCCTGCTTCGTGGGGGTTTCCCTGTTTCGGATGCTTCCATCATCGACGCTGTTATCATCATAGCATGGAACAAGATTTGATGTGAGCGCTCATGGCTACGCGGGCTACGGCACAAGTGCGTCGTCCAGGAGGCAACCAATCCAGGCCGACGACACCGGGCAAAGAAGTTTAAAAAGCCACCGCAGCTTGTCAACGAGTGCAGTCCGGCGGAGTACGTGAGCGCGAAATAACGCTGTTTCTTCGCTTGTGTTGGTAAGAGCGGCCTTAAGTAAGTTTTTTATTGTCGGTGAAATCAATTGAGTGGGCGCGGCGAAAGGGCCGAGCAAAGGACGCTCACCATGCGTTTTGCTTTCACCCTTCAGGCGTTGCTGCTGTCAATCGGCGGTGTGCTCCTTCCTGCTACGGCCCCGGCTTCGCCGGCACCAGCGTCAACGGCTACAAGAATCAATGCGGATCATGGCCAGAACTACATCGTCATCGAGGCACCAATGCTATTTGCATCAAGCCATGGTTCTGTGACGTCATCAAGACGCCTGGCTATAAAGACTGCACCACTACCGGACATCTTCAGTGGGCGTGGCGAAAGGGCCGAGCAAAGGACGCTCACCATGCGTTTTGCTTTCACCCTTCAGGCGTTGCTGCTGTCAATCGGCGGTGTGCTCCTTCCTGCTACGGCCCCGGCTTCGCCGGCACCAGCGTCAACGGCTACAAGAATCAATGCGGATCATGGCCAGAACTACATCGTCATCGAGGCACCAATGCTATTTGCATCAGAACTGGAAAGTCTTTTTTTTTCCCAGGTAAAGGCGCCTTGATTGCACTGTATTCTTGTACTGTACCATGTCATTTTCTCACTCTTTCTATATTAATGCCTCTTTACGTTGTACTTTTGTATCTTGGACTGATGTCCTTTTTCTTGTATAGTTTTGTTCCAAATTTTATTGTGGACAAGTATTCATTTGTTGCCAGACTTACTGGTGTTGAATTTCTGGACATTTTTCTTTTGTTTGTGTAGCCTTTTTACTTTGCATTCTTTGTAAAATGCCCCTCCTGCTAGGGCCAAAGCATTGGCCTGCAGTATGGTTAAATAAATAAATAAATAAATAAATAAATAAATAAATAAATAAATAAATAAATAAATAAATAAATAAATAAATTTTGCTCCGACCGACTGCACAGCTTTGTTTTCAGGATGTCTAAAAGTGATTGCCTCGCGTGCCTGAAAGTTCTTGTGCCTGATAGCCAGAGTGTTCGCTGCAGCGATATTGATAACCCTTATCACACTGGCAAATGTTCAGGTATCACAAAGACTATCCTGAAAAGCATGTCAGCAGAAGCCATCCGTAGTTGGCTGTGTCCCACGTGCGCTAAACGTAAAACACGTTTGACGAACACTGAAAGCTGCCTGGCTCTGAGCGTAAGAGCTCGACGGCAGATTGTGATCAACATTTTTTGACTGATGTCATGTTAAAGTTAGACACTGTCCTGCACCGTTTAGATGAACTTGAGAGAAAACAGGAGGAACAACTGGCTAAACATGATACCACCAATGAAAATCTTCAAAAGCAAGGAGTAACGATACAGTGCATGGAAGAATCGCTCGATTTACTCTCTTCTAAGTACGATGAAGTGATTGAAAATCTCGAATCACAGAAGCAAGAAGTAAAAGAGCTAAAGAAAAAAACTACTGATCTGGAGGCCCAACTGCTAGTAAAAGACACTAGGCTTTCTCAGCTGGAAATGGAGGTGAATAGATTGGAATCCTATTCAAGGCGTAATAATTTGGAAATACAAGGTGTCAAGTACAACGAGAACGAAAACTTGAAAACAGTAATAAGTTCAATTGCAGGTAGACTTGAACTCCCCATTCCCAGCAATGAGAAAATCGAAACAGTGCACAGGATGAAAGGCAAAGCAGATGCTGAAGCTCTCATATTAGTATGTTTCACTAGGAGGTAAACAAAAGAAAAGTGGCTTGCAAAACGAACCACACTCAAGGATGAGAACATTTACATCAATTGAAATCTAACATACCTAATTAAGAATCTTCGATGGATGGCAAAGCGTGTTACAACTAAAAAACGGTACAAATATGGGTGCGAAGCGGTCGTATATTTGTAAGGAAAAATTGAAGGTAACCCCTGTTATTCTTGTTGAAAACGAAGTGGATTTGCGCAAGATAACGTGATGGCTGCGAGTGTGCGTTCGTTTTTTGAATCGATGGAGATACGCCGGGAATTTGTATCGGTTAAACCCTGCATAAGTTTTGATATTATCCATGCAAATGTGAGAAGCCTTCACAAACATTGGGACATTTTGCAAATGTACCTTGAGAATTATTTAGCTCTTCTGGATGTCATAGCATTTACTGAGATCAAAATCCGTGATTTTGAATCACCTCTTTACAATATACACAACTATCATTCATATGCATTGCGCAGCGAGGACAAACGTGGTGGGGGAGTGTTAGTTTTTGTTAAAAACTATTGGTTTTCTGAACGATTGAAAGTTGATTTTGATGAAGCAGGAGTTATAGCTCTTGCTCTTACAAACTGTGATGAGGAATTGTTAGTTTGTGCTATCTACAGACCTCCTAGCAAAAATACTTTAGTTTCTTTAGAGGAGCTGGCTAGTTTCCTTAAAAGATATGTAGTAAACAAACGTGTGATCCTTACTGGAGATTTCAATATTGACATTTCAGTAACTGACAAAGTGGGCTTAAGCGAATACTTAACGTTGTTGGCTAGTTTTGTTTTGGAGAATAAAATTTAAGGCTACACGCGAGAAGTATTTATTGGCAATAGATTAACACAGACATGCATTGGCCATATGAGTACAACCATGATGTAATAGGAGACATTGGGCTGTATTGTCAAATAAAATATTGCTGATCATTATTTTATTTCTCTTATGGTGCTAAAAAGACTAAAATAGAGGCACAACAGCAACCTGCGGATAGGCTTGTATTTAATAATTGCAAAGTAGATAAACTAATTAAGTCGTTCGACTGGAATTCGTTCTTTTTTTTTTAATTCGAGAAGTGTGCCATGAGGCATAAGTTGAAAAAAGGAAAGGGGGAAGGAATACACGGGATTGAAAGTTAAAAGAAGGAGTGAAGAACCGTTGCGCTGAGGTAGTCGCAGAGTTTGTTAATGAAACGGTTGTCCATAGTCAATTTCACCTAGTCACATTCGCGGTTCCACCGCAGGCCCACCTCCCTGAGGAGCCGTTTTCTGATAGCAGCCGTCGCTGGGCACGTCCACAACAAGTGCCGCACATCACAAATGTCCGGTGCAGCGCTACAGTGCGGGCACCTGTCAGGTACTGGCAGATCATTGGCACGCCACCGATGACGGACACAAACAGCAGAATCACTTAGATTCTTTTGAACTAAGGTCCGGATTAAACGTAGAAATAACGCAAGTCCTTGGGTAAACAATGAAATCATTGAACTATTTAATATTAAAAGTAAACTTTTAAGAAGGTGCAATGACCACCCACATGACATTGTACTAAGAGAAGAATTCAGGCAGCTCAGGAATAAAATCGCAGCGTAAATACGACTGGCGAAAAAACAGTACCAACTAAATCAATTTTCGGCATGCAGTAAGGATGTAAAAAAACATGGAACTTTGTGCAGAACACTATAGGAAAACCACCCAAGAAAGCATTGATGTCTTAGAACAAGCATTTTCAGATTAAAACAGCGTAGACTTGGCCACCGAATTTAATAAGCATTTTGTAGAATCTGTTTCATTCTTGTGTAAACAGGGAACGGCAATAAGGAAAGCTACTGCTACTACTTCGAACATCCATTCAGCTTACATGCCTACTGTTACTGAGCTAGAATTACGGTATGTATTGATAACACTGTCAATCACAAAAACGCCAGGGTATGATGGTATTAGGATGAGGGATTTCAATTTTCATTTTGACAGATTTAAAACCATATTACATTATATTATCAACGAAACTTTCACAACTGGACACATTCATAGGTACATGAAAATAAGTTTAATAAGACCTTTGCACAAAAAAGGCTCTGAAAGAGATTTTAATAATTACAGGCAAATTGCGATCTTTTCCACCATCGCTTGTATCATGGAGAAAATTGTACATGCCTGCATGACGTCCTTTTGTGATAAGTACCATCTACTAAATTCCGCCCAGTATGGTTACCGCAAAGGCAAAAGTACTGTAGGCTTAAGGCCTCAGGAGCGAAGGAAACGAGACCACAGCTACGAGCCGACACCAGAACAGAACTGCCAGCCGTGGATGCACGAGCCACCACCAGGTGCCGTCTTTATTCTCTTCGCAGGGTTGCGCGCGCTAGCCGGGTTGTCGGCGCCGCCCAAGAGAGGGTGCTACAGGGCCCCCCACCTAGACTGGAAGTCGAAACGGACGGAGGGCCGGCGATGTCACTCGAGCACTAGGTCAGGCGGCGCAGGGAGTCATTCCAGGGCGGTCTCCATGTAAGCCGGTTTAAGGCGGTCTAGACTGACGGTCTCTTCACGGCCGTTTTGGAGGATGGTGGCGGTTTTCCGGGTGCGGCGGAGAACGCGGAAAGGTCCGTCGTAAGCCGGTGTGAGTGGAGCTCGGACAGCGTCGCGGCGCACAAAAACGTGGGTCGAAGTGGCCAGGTCGGCGTGTACGAAAATGGTATGGTGGCGAGTCGGACGTGTGGGAGTAGGCCAGAGGTCTTTAACGCAGTCCAGCAGGCGTTGGAGGAACTCTTGGGGCTGGGCTGGAAGCTGCTGGGATGTAAAGAAGGCACCTGGAAGACGCAAAGCACTTCAATACACGAGCTCTGCAGCTGAGCACTGTAAGTCTTCCCGGATGACGGCCCTTAGACCGAGCAGCACAAGGGGCAAGGAGTCGACCCAGGAGGCGCAATTGAGGCGGGCAGTGAGGGCGGCCTTCAATTGGCGGTGAAGGCGTTCCACCATGCCGTAAGCACACGGGTGATATGCAGTGGTACGGCAATGCCTGGCGCCGAGAATATTATTAAGGGAAGCAAACAGGGAGGACTCAAACTGGCGTCCACGGTCGGTTGTCACAGTGCCAGGACAACCAAATGGAGATACCCACGCAGAAATGAAGGCGCGCGAAACAGTCTATGCGGTGATGTCGGGAATGGGGACTGCCTCCGGCCAGCGAGTGAAGCGGTCGACTATGGTCAAGATATAGCGGTAGCCTCGAGAGATGAGTACAGGGCCCACGATGTCGAGACGAACATGGTCGAAACGACGGCCAGGGAGTAGAACGGCTTGGGAAAGTGTCTTGGGATGTCGACAGATTTTGGTCGACTGACAGGGTAGGCACGGGCGCGTCCAAGCACGCACATCAGCGTTGATTCCGGGCCAAACATAGCGCTGGGTGAGAAAGCGCTGAGTAGCCCGAATGCCTGGATGGCATATGTCATAGAGAGAATGGAAGATAGGGCGACATAGTGAAACGAAACCGGAACAAAAGGGCGAGGAAAGTCCGTTGAAACATCGCACCACAAGGGCTCAGGCGAGCAAGGATAGGGCTCAAGGCGTAAATGGAGAAAACGAGGGTTCGCTAGAAAAGCGGCGAGCTCATCGTCATTCTGCTGGGCAGAAGAGAATGCGGCCCGGCCGACGGTGGAAGATGGAGCGTCTACCGCGACTATACGAGAGAGGGCGTTAGCGGCGGTGTTGGCTGCACCTTTCACATGCTGGATGTCGTAAGTAAACTCCGAGATATAAGAGAGCTGACGGATTTCACGTGACGCGTACTTCGATGAATTGGTCCGGAACACATATGCCAGCGGTTTGTGATCGGTTAGCACGTGAAACTTGCATCCTTCTACAAAATGCCGAAAGTGCTGGATAGCGGAGTAGATGGCTAGGAGCTCTCGACCGAAGACGCTGTAGCGGGTCTCAGCAGGAAGTAGCTTCCGAGAGTAAAAAGACAATGGTCTCCACTCGGAGTGAATGTACTGCTGAAAGACGGCTCCGATGGCCACGCTGGAGGCATCCACCATCAATCTTGTAGGGGCGTCGTTGCGCGGATGGATTTAAAGCACGAAATTAGCGACTGCTTGCTTCGCGGCAGTAAAGGCGGCCTGGGCTTCTGATGACCAAGAGATTGCGGAGGACGGGCCAGCGGTTGACCGGAGGAGGTCGGTGAGCGGGCGAAGTAGCTCTGCACAGTGCGGGATAAAGCGGCGGGAGAAATTCACTAGCCCCAGGAATTGTCGCAGGAGGCGCAGGGTTGTGGGCAGGGGAAAATTCTCGATGGTCTGGACGTGGGACGCGAGAGGGCAGATACCCACTCAGGATATGTGATGACCCAAAAACTCGAGCTCAGAAGCACCGAAAACACACTTGGAGGCATTCACAACCAGGCCGTAGTGCTGTACACGCTTGAACAAAGCACGTAGGTCTTGCTCATGATCATGAGGTGTAGGGCTGGCGATGAGGACATCGTCAAGGTACGCGAAAAGACTCGGTAGGCCCCGCGTGACCTCAGCCATGAACCGCTGGAAGGTTTGAGCCGAATTGCGTAGTCTAAAAGGCATCCGGACGTACTCAAACAAACCAAAGGGCGTCGTCATGGCGGTCTTAGGTATGGCGGCGGGTTCAATGGGAATTTGGTGATAAGCCTTAACCAGGTCAACTTTGCTAAAAATGGCGCAGCCGGCGAGGCGCGATGCAAAGTCGTGGATGTGGGGCAGTGGGTAGCTGTCGTGGACAGTGTTGGCATTCAACGCCCGATAGTCGCCGCAGGAACGCCAGTCACCGGAATCACGCTTAGGCACTAGATGCAGCGGAGACGCCCACACGCTGGACGACGGGCGTATAATGCCGAGCTCCAGAATGTGGTCAAACTCACGTTTAGCGATAGCTAGACGGTCTCCAAACAAGCGGCGCGGTCGAGCAGCTGCGGCTGGGCCCCGGGTGACGATGTGGTGTGTCACAGTATGTTTAGGCGCCCGAGTGAGTTTGCATGGCTTAGTGAGCTCCGGGAAATCCGCCAACACTTTTTCGAACTGAGAGGAAGGTATCAGCGTGCGAATGCCCTTGGGAGGAAGGTCGGACGAGACTCCCGAGATGGAGAGATGAGTCAGACCGTCGGTAAGGCGACGATGCCGCACGATGACGTCTAAGTCGAAGTAGGAGAGGAAGTCTGAGCGGATGATCGGGCGAACCACGTCTGCGATGACGAAGACCCATCGTAAAGTGCGGCGTAGGCCGAAGTCGAGGGTGAGAGATCGTAGCCCATACGTGGGTATAGACGAGGCGTTGGCAGCACGGAGCGACAGTCCTGATGGCTTGGAACGATCTGCCTTAGTCTGTGGAACCACGCTGATGTCCGCGCCCGTGTCGATAAGAAACCGGGTGCCGGAGAACTTGTCAGTGACTATGAACAGGCGGCTCGAATGACTGGGGGAACCACACACCGCCGTTAGTGATCCCGGCGGGCGTTTCTCGGCCACGAACAGGGCGGTGTACACTTCGTGGCCCGGTGGCGAAAACGCCTGTGGTACCAGCAGAGAGATGTAGGGCTGGGGCTCCGAGCTTGACGTGAGCGCGAAAGAGCGCGATGATCAAGACGAGATGGACGAGCCTCCAGAGGTCGGCTCCGGAGTGCGGCGACTGAGGCGGCAAGCTCCTCGAGACGGGCCTCAAGGCGCGAAATCGCTATGTCTCTTGGCGGCAAAACAGCAGTGACGGACGGGGAGGTGGCCTCATGAACTTTATATGCGAACTCAGCCAGGCGGTCGAGGAAGACGTCACCAGCCGCCGCAAGCACGAGGCGGATGGGCTGGGGAAGGCGTTGGAGGAAAAGCTCTTGAAGCAACGCTGAGTGGTTGGGGATGTCGCGCTCCCCGAGAAGCTGTTGCATGCGGCGCAGAAGCTGGGAGGGGCGCCGGTCGCCAAGGTCTTCCCCGGTAAGGAGCTGCTGGAGGCGGGTGCGGTCCGACGGCATAAATCTCTCCAGCACCTTGGTTTTCAGGTGCTGATATGGTGTAGCACCCATGGGGGCGGAGAGAACGTCGGAGAGCTCACCGGCAACGTCAGGTGGCAGGCTAGAGGTAACATGGTAGTAGCGCGTCGTCTGCGACGTGATGCGGGCTAGGCAAAATTGCGCCTCAACCTGGTGGAACCAAACTTGCGGGTTCTGGGGCCAGAAAGGTGGAAGGCGAACCTGCAGCGACGAGACGTCCTGCGGACGCGAATCGTGCTGTGTGGATGTTGCGGGATCGGTCATTGCTCGTCCTTAGTCACCAATGTAGGCTTAACGCCTCAGGAACGAAGGAAACGAGACCACAGCTACGAGCCGACACCAGAACAGAACTGCCAGCAGTGGCTGCACGAGCCGCCACCAGGTGCCGTCTTTATTCTCTTCGCAGGGTGGCGCGCGCTATCTGGGTTGTCGGCGCCGCCCAAGAGAGGGTGCTACAGTACGAGAAGCCTACTAGAAGATTTTCATGATTTAATCTGTAAAGAAATAGATAAAAATAACATTGTCCTTACACTTTTTATTGATTCGCAAAAAGCGTTTGATACTATTAATCATAATTTACTATTAGCTAAACTCGATCATTTTGGTTTCAGAGGTTCTTACATGTCGTTTTTTAAGAGCTATTTTACTGATCGAAAACAATATGTTCGAATAGGCGAATCATATAATACAATGTTACACGTTTCTACTGGTGTTCCTCAGGGCTCAGTTTTAGGACCCTTATTTTTCAATAATTACGTCAATGACATGACCTATCCTCCTATAAGCTCTCAGATTTTTTTATATGCAGATGACACTGCTCTTGTGATACCAAGTGAAACTTATGAAGAAGCATGCGGCAGGATGCAACGGGATGTTCATTTTTTGATAGAATGGTTCAACGCTAATCAGATATATACTAATATCTCAAAAACCTGCCTTCTTTGTTTTCATAGTCCATACAAAAAACTTCGAACATGCTATATATCTTCACGATAAGAATTGTGCATGCGGTTCATGCCCACCTTTGGAACTTATATCGAGCTTCAAGTGTCTTGGCATGACATTTGACGAAACTCTGTCATGGAACTTTCATATTCAAGAGCCAGCCAAACGTTTGCGCCTGGTTTGTGTTTATATGTATGCCCTACGATCTATTTGCGATGTGTCGTTTAGAAAAATGATTTATAAAGGGTAAGGAGAATCCATATTGCGATATGGAATAACAATTTACGGAACCGCATCATTAAATAACCTAAACATACAAAGCCGCATACTGTACAGAATCGCATCTACTCTCGCCTACAGAACCAGCTGTCATGATAAAGCAGTAATAGCTAGTATGAAACATTTTGAGATGCTACCTGTACACAAGCAATTTGTTTTTGACATATTGCGCAAAAATTTCTTCCACAGCGTCTTTAAAATCGAACATTAAAGTACGGTCTCTTCGTCAGTCAGAAAAATACGTCATACCACGGATTTACACTAATTATGGAAAAAAAACCTCAGTAATTATGTTCCTTATTACTTCCATGAGATGCAAACCGCCCCGAGCATTAATGGATTAAAACGACTTAACAAGTTTCTTCGATCGTGGTTGAATAGTAATATTGAGTGACAAATTTTTAATCTATTTTTTTTCCATGTTCTCAGCGTTGCCATTTTGTGCATGAAACTGACAACGGTGGAATGCTTTCTTGTACTCCAAGTTTTTTGTACATGCGTTCGCCTGGCATCGCGGAAGCAATTTCTGAGTCTGTCGGGTTCAAGCTCTTTTTTGTTTTTCTATTTTATTCACTGCTGAGTCATTTACTTCACACCCCGGCTGCCCAGGCACGCACACAAGCGATAACTCTTACGCGGGCTGGAGCATGTACTTGCGGATTGAAGTGAATAAAAGATATTATTATTATTATTATCTGGTACTGCAAGAGGCTAGCAGGAGTTGGCAAAATTGCAGGCGCTCTTACCACTTTTAAGGACGTTTCAAACACAGCCCTCGACTCCAAGAAGCGCAAAAGTGTTTATGCCAGCATAGTGCTTCTTACAGGACGCGAGTCAGCTGTGGAGAGTGGACCAAGGCCAAATAACTTACCGCCGCTTTGCCCGACGCGATAGACCGTTAGATTCAAGTCGATACAAAGATTCATTGAGAATTACGCCATAGTTCAAGAGGCACTCATGGAGCTCTTGCAGACACCAGGTTCAGTGACCGAAAGCAGCAAGGCTATTTTAGAGGTTACGATCTGCTTTCGCGCGAAATTTGAAACCTTGTTAGTTATCCACATTTTTCTTTGGGCCTTGTAAATAATTAGCAAGGGCTCTCCAGAGCTCAACATAATGCGCCGCAGGTGCAAAAAAGGCAGCAGAGACACTCTGCGAGGCGATCTACTTGTTTCGCTTTGAAACTTCGTTTGAGAATCTGTGGCAGCACACGAGCACAACAGCAGCGCGCTTAGGCCTGAAGGAACCCTGTATGTCAAGGCCGACAAAACCTCCTGCGAGTTATGAGACGAGTGATAGACCGGTCCAGCCAGTTGCACTTGACGTTAAGGCCGCGCTGCCCACGGAGTATTTCGATACTGCCGACAGAATCATAAGTGAAAGAAAAGAGCATTTTGAGCAGCCGGGCATGGAACAGCTCGTAAAACTAGAAAACATATTAACCTGCGCCGCGGGAGGTAGTCGGTATACAGCAGATGAACTAGAGGCGGCTTTGGGAGTGCATGCAGTTAATTTTTATTTGCGCAGACTCTCGGCACAGTTTATGATATTATCAACTCATCTAAACGGTGCTGATTCTACGACAACGCTGGGCATTTTGGAGATCCTACAAAGGGTATCGCAAAACATTCGCGAGTTGATGGATCAGGTCGTAGGGTATATTCAGCTTCTTAATACTAAAACAGCGCTAAGCAACAAGAAGGAAGAACGAAGAGAACTTTGTTTTAATATTATGGAGCATTTCCAACTCGCCCTATCTGCCGTTCTTCTACAGTTCAGCTTCTGTTTTTTATACCAGCGCCTTCCGCTTCAGGGGAACGCTCTTTTAGTGCTCTGCTCAGAATCAGAACGTATTTGCGCAACCGAACGACTCAAAAGAGGTTATCGCATCTTTTGATTTTGCATATACACAAAAGATTGAAAGGCACTCCTAAGTTTAGATGACGTCATCAAGGAGTTTTTAAGGAGAACAGCGGAGCGAGCAGCAACCATTGATCCCGCCTAAGCACCTAGAAAAAGCACCACTGTCCGAAATGTCTGCTGCTTGCGTGCATTATTGGTAACTGTATACATGTACTGTAGCGCGTTTGTTTCTATTGTGGTATTTAAACTGTTTTATGCTATAATTATATTCATGCGCGTATGCCTAAATGTGTATATTTGTCAAATGTCAATCAATATGTACGCACTGAAAGTTCATTTCGAAATTATTTGTTGTTAATGCTTCTGCAATATGCATAATCTAGCGATCAAAGAAACACTGCATAAGGAAAAGAATTTTTTCGCGCAGTAAATTGTTCTCTCTCGAGCCAAACTTGGATTGTCATATCTGAAAAAAAATAGGTACATAAACAAAAAAGCAAGTAAAAAGAAGCTTGTGTCAGGGACAGATGAATGTGAAAAATGTGTCATTTCTGAAATTGCATAGCCGGCGTGTGCGCCTGATGCTGCTGCTGTTGTTGCTTCGTGCGCCTCTCGATCCTGGCCTCTGCTAGATCCGCTGCTGAAGGCGTCACAGAAATCGAGCACAACTTTATTATGGGACGGGCTCACAGTAAAGGCAAATTGGATAGAGTAGTTCTTTTCCTGCGGCTCTGGCTAGTTCCGAAGCGCTGTCATCTAAGGCATCGATGCGAAACAAGCTAGGCTTATCGACGACCAGGGCAGCCGGGAAGCAGCGCATTTCGTCGCTCGGCGCTCCCGCAGGCGGCGTCGTTGCCGAAAGCTCGGCTACTGCGCAGGCATGATCGTTGCTCGAATATAGCAGGCAGCCTTTCTGATAGCATGGCTGTTTTGTCTTTTCTGGTGCGAACGTGAAGTAGAGCGAGACAGCTGGTGGGTCGACTAGCCTATATCCCGTCGGCCGCGGTCATAAAAATGAGCTTAAGATGGTTTCTGGCGTAAATCAGAAACGTTAGCATTGAGAAATGTTAAAGATATATCATTTCAAAGGATCGTTGATCAATACCGAGTTGCTGGTAGAAGTAACAACTGTGATAAGAGCAGATATCTTGCCAGAATCGCCTCGCAGCTGCCGCTGGCCCGCCGTTGCTGTCCGGCTCGCCTGACGCCCGCAGGTGTCCGCTAGCTCCACTGCCAAAGGCGCCGCGGAAATTGACCATAGTTTATTGCGAGATTATGCTCTTGACAGCAAAGCGATATTAAGAGTGTACCTTTTAAAATAGCGTAGGCGACATCCAAAGCGGCGCCAGCTGCGGCTTCGATGCGAAAGAAGCTCTAGGCCTAGCGACAACCAGAGCAGCCAGGCAGCAGCGCAATTCGTCTGCCGGTGCGACCGTGGGCGGTGCCGTTGCTGAAAGTTCGCTATTTGAGCATGCATGCTATGTCACTATCAGGCGGTCTTTCTGAAAAAATGTTTATGTCTTATATAGTGCGTGCTTCAACACCAAGCCAAGCAGTGGTCGGTCACTGCTGCGCGGTGGCAAAGTGTACACGCTTTGAGCTTGAGCCAAGCGGCGCATCGACGCTTGGCACTCCGAGTGTCCCTGTTTGCAGTGGGGCTGCAGGTCGCAAGCGGCTACTGGTGCAGAGCGCCGGCCAAGTTTTGCGCACATGCGTCGCCTGCTTTATTCCTGTCGCGAGTGTGTGCACTTCTGGAAGAAGCAAATACATCTCTCCTCCTTGGCGTCGTGGGTGTAGTAGTAGGTTCTCAATCTGTAGGTGCGGAGGTCGAGTCCGCGTATTTGAGCATTTTTTAAAATTTTTTTAGCCTTAAATAAACTCTCACTTTTTTGCCTGCGACAGACGATTTATTTTTCGTGCCATGCTCAGTACTGGGCGGTACTTAATCTAAGTTCATAAGCACGATTGTTAAGGTTTGGTTTGGTTAATTTTGGTTTAACGTCCCAAAGCGACTCAGGCTATGAGAGACGCCGTAGTGAAGGGCTCCGGAAATTTATACCACCTGGGGTTCTTTGACGTGCACTGACATCGCACAGCACACGGGCCTCTAGAAATTCGCTTCCATCGAAATTCGACCGCCGCGGCCGGGATCTAACCCTCGTCTTTCGGGACAGCAGCGGAGCGCCATAACTACTCAGTCACAGCGGCGGCGATTGTTAAGGAGTTTGCTTTACTATATGGCGATTTATTTAAAAAAACTTATGAAAAAAGAAGTGTGAGAACGAGAAAGAACAAAGTCAGCGGGAGGTCTCGCACGTCGTCTCGCTAGTGCGACATGGGAGTTGACGGACCATCGGCCAACTGCCCTCTTGTGAGAGACCTGGCGTCGACGGCAACACTCTGCCGACTGTTTTCGCCGGTGCAGTGCGGTATAGAGCAAGGCATCACTACGACACGGTTTTGGCAGAACAAATCGGCCGACTGTTGGCCTTGTATGACAGGCCCTTAAAACTACAACAGAAGGCAAGCAAAGGAATCCGACGCGCACCGCAATCCAGGATGGCGAGAGCACGGCCGGACTTGAGGACAGCGCCCCCCCCCCCTCCTCCCCTTCGGGACCGGTCGAGGGCGAGAGAAACCGGACCGACGCTGCTGCTGGGATGCGACAACCGGAAGTCTCAAACCGAACGTCAGCTGGTGACGTATTCATGGCGCGGCCCAGTGCCAGAGCTGTTTTCTGTATTTTTTCTGGTGCCCCGTGTGTGCGAGTTGAGGGGGGAGAGGATGAACGTAATTTTTAATCCGCTATATTTTCGTTGTTATTGATGCTAGCTCTGAAATACTTGCACTGGGGTTACGAGTAATGGAGTGCCTATCTCTGGTCTGCTTTATGTAACCTCAATTAATTTATGGCATAGTCACTTTAAGAGCAGGCCGACAGGGAATGTCTTTGACTCAAGGAAGCCGAAGAAAGGCAACTCGCTCTCAAGCGTTTTGATTTGCAAATGGCAGAGGCGAAACGCACCGAGAATAATTGGAATATCAGTCAGGAGGTTTCCGTGGACAGCAATATCAAAATAAAAGATCTTCTGGATCCTTGCAAAGTAAACGCGGACATCGGATTGTTCCTCGTAAACTTCTAGATGGTTTGTGAGAAGGAATGAATACAAAGAGAAACCCAGTGGCAGAAAATCTTCCATGTACTACCATGTGAATCAGCCGAAATTATTGCTAGGTTCTCGAAAGGAAACGCTGAAAACTACTACGATAAAGTCAAAGCAGCACCTCTCAAGAAATACCAACTGTCCAGTGGCGTAGCCAGGGCTTATGGGGCTTCAGCCCCCCCCCCCCCCTCCGAAATTTTTTCGATCTGTCACGCACCACTGACCAAAACAACCACAGGCGCCAGAAGTCATTCTGGATTTTGCCAACTACAGTGTCTTTTTCAGACTAGAAGACATTTTGGCGAAAAAATTGCTAACTCGGGTTCGATTTCATGGACACCCCATGCACCTGAAGTCATGTAACGCAAGGGGCCCCATCCTAGCACAAACTTTCACAGGCCTATCGATGGCTCACTGTTGCGACAAAAATTTCGATGCAATTACTCGCAATCCATGACCGCTGACAGCTACTGCTGCGCACTACACTAGAAGGAAGGACAGCGTCATTGAGATTTTTCTCTGGCCATTGCATATGCACAAAAATGTAAAGGTTCTTGAACGACAAACATTCATTGAAATATTTGTCCTCTACTTGCCAATTTCATGGACTTTACGTTTTTCATATCATCGGCATGCACTGCTTTGCTGGTTCCGGACCGATATAGTTCTAGACTTGGGGTATTATTTTCTTTACTTAATTATTACGCAAAAACATGGAAGCATTGGTAACAGTTATGTCTGCCGCGAGTGAACGATAAGCGGATAGTTGATAAAACTAAGCAGGGGGCAAGACACGGAAGAGAAGCAAACAGGACGAGCTCGGCCTGTTTCCTTCTCTCCTGTGTATTGTCCCTTGCTCAGGTTTGTGTTTTGCAATCATGTTTGCCACGGTTTTTAAGACATACGAATGCATCCTTTTATTTAAAAAATAAATATTTCACTTGTCTAGACAGTGCGTAGCGTTATCTAATACACAATTGCATTGTCAATGTCAATGGCAATGCAGTTAGTATTGTTGCTTTTGATCCTCCACAAATTATATGAGGAGGCCGCGCTGCAACATGAGCCCCCCCCCTCCTCCTCCACCCCCCGAATAAAATTTCTGGCTACGCCACTGCAACTGTCAGTGAATGTATTCCGGCGCCGCTTTAGTTCAGTTCTCGTACACGTTAAAAGCCGCTCTGATTCAGTGGCTAAAAGGGGAAGAGGCTTATGAGAGTCGCGACAAGGTCGTTAAAGCAGTTTGCCTCGAACAGCCTTATGGTTGCGTGTGGGGAGCTGTTGGAAAAAAATATTCTAATGATTAGCGAATGCGAAACCAAAAGCAGAGCGTTAGCTAAGTCGTTCTATCCTATGCTTTCGAAAAATTTGTATACCGACGTGTACATCACGAAAAGACGATTTGTTTGGTACCACCCGCATCCCCTTGCGACCTCTTTCGGGGGAGAACGTGAACGTAACGAGGCAGATTATTTTCCGAAAGAAGCTTTGCTGACGGCAGACAGCCCGGCAGTTCTTAAAACTTTTTTTTTTTGTTTTCTGTTTGTTGGGCTTTGGGCTTGCGTGGCTGAGACCTTTGCAGCTGTCACTGAAGCGCCAAGAACCAGTGGGCCCAGCAGTGACAAGCAGCTGAACCAATGCGGCACCAGGTACTTTCGGGGAGGAGCGTTGCCTGCAACCACTGCGAGACCTCTTTCTGGTGGCGGACGAGGTATGACTCTATGGAAGGCAAGTTGTAAAAGTGGTCAACGACTGCAGCTGCCGCGTCGTCGCCCGTGCAGGCCGCGTCCTCTCAATGGTGGAGAGCTTTTGCACGGCTATGCGGCGGGCAGAGTGATAGGTGGTGTGGGTGCCCCGAAGGAGGGGCTTTACTGGGTGGTGTGTGTGTGGGGCGGGGTACTGATATTGTAGTGTGGGGTCGGCTGCTGGTAGGCGAATTTGGAGGGTGTCAAGTATGTGACGGCCTGTGGAGGAATGGGCAAGGCGGATGTATTGTGCTTGTCTGTGGGCCTCTATGCGTTCGTCTGTAGTGTTTCGGAGGCCAAGCTGGAGAAATTTAGTGGTTTGAGCGCTAGGGGAGAAGGTGTAAATCCACCTTGCAAGCTTTGCGGAGCATAGCATCTAGGGTGGCGATCTCTTGCCGAATTCGGAGGTATGGGACTGTGTAGGGTAAATGGCTGAGGATGAACGAATTAATGAGGCGGCACAAATCGTGCTCCGTCATGCCGCAGTATTTTCCGGAAACTTGGCAGATTAGGTGCGAGAGCGCTTCCGTCAGACGCTTGAGTGTGTTGTGCATGTGCGCCGTCGCGTCTTGCTTGTCAAAGTGTTTTTTTCATAAGCAACAAATATTTCTCTTCAAGCGCGCATTTCTCCATGGACGTGTTCCTTTCTCGCCGCCTATTCTGTGGCCCAGAAACCAACGCTTCGTCAAATAATTCAAAACGGCTTCAGTCTTGTCTTCTCGGCCCAACAGATAACGCACTTACGCAAGTTCCTGCATCTCGAGCAGTTGTGCGAATTTCTTACGGGGTTTCTTTATTAGTGTCCTAGGTCGTCGAACAATTTTTTTGGTGTTTTATTGTAATGTGTACCACCCTAGTAGAACGCGTGTACTCAACTTCCAAACTATTTTCCCACTTGAAACGTGCTCAGATTCAATTCCCTGAAATTAATGCCGTTGAAAGGTACATCAAACGCACGACTTTTCGTATTATTAATTGGGCCACCTCGGTATGGATGTGTTGTGTAGATATGCATCGAAGTTTTTTTTTCAGTTTAAAATTGTTAATTTTGTTCTACTTGCTTTGCATTTCATGCGCTCCAAAGCAAGCTTATAGGCTCCTTTGAGTTCTGAACACTGCAAAAATAGTCGACATGGCTTCTGCGAGAACACTAAAATAATGATTAAATCCAGGGTAGCTTGGTTTCGTACATTTATCGTGTTTATATTAGGGAAGATGGTTTAGTTTATGGGGGTTTAACGTCCCACAGCGACTTAGGCTGTGACAGACGCCGTTGTGAAGGGCTGCGGAAATTTAGGCCTCCTGAGCTTCTTTAACGTGCACTCGCATAGCACAGTACACGCCCATTTCGAACGCCACCTACGGAATCGAACCAGCGTCTTTCGGGTCAGCAACCGAGCGCCGTATAACCACTGACCCACCACGGCAGCTCTTTATATTTGGGAAGAGAAGAAAGAAGTTTATAGCAAGTGAATACATATACAATCACAGCGCTTTTATTCACGGGATGAAATTTCATAGCAGTGCGTGAAAAATTTATTCTTTTACATATTTTTGTAAGTGTGCTATTATATGCGAACGAAGATGGCGCCCAGGGCACCAGAAAATTTTTTTCGCCGAAAAAAGCAGTTGAGATAGCGGTCACCACAGTAAGACCACGCAGCATTGTATGTTTGAAAGAAATCGAAGGTGGTCGAGCGCAAAGGATCGGTCAGTCGGTGTCCAATTACCCAATATCACGTGAAAACGGACCGCTTAATGAAAAGTCATGTCGTGGCGCCAGAACTAAAAAAAGGCTTTATCTGTCGATGGCGCAGCTCCAGTGTCTCTCTCCCTAAATATCTTACACCGTGATCTCAGCTCTCCGAAAGCACTCTAACAGGCGAAAACGAGCGAAATGGGAAGGTATCTTTCGCTCAGCATTTTCTCCCACTGCGTTTTATGCGCATTGCATATGAATGCTTAATTGTGTGCAAACTAATCTTATGCGGTGATGTAGAAAGCAACCGTGGCCCTCCTGTTCAGGAAATGTTCGATAAAATATTGAAATACAGCAGAAAATTTCGGAACTGAAAGCTCCTTAGCAACTAGGCTAGATCACATAGCACATCTTTTTGGCGGCTTCAAGGCCGGTACTGAACCACTTGCTCCATTCGAAAAGCATATGAATTTGCTAAAGTAGTCATTTTCCAAGCAACATCAAAAGCTCACCGAACTTGAGGATCGCAGTCGTCGCTTGAATTTGATTATACACTGCATAATGGAAGATACCTATTAAACTGAAGGGGAGCTTAAAAATAAGGTGATTTTTGAAGTCTTTGAAAAACACCTTGATGTCTCAATGTCATCTGTTGCCCGTATGCATAGAATAGGAAAACAAATAACAACTCAAACCGTCCTGTAATCGCATTCTTCCAAGATTTGAATGACAAAAAGGCTGTGTATGCCACTGTGAGTAAAACTTAAAGGTTAAGCATTTTCGATACAAAATGATTATTCCAAGGAGACATTAAAAAAACGAAAATTGCTCTGGGAATCTTGCAAAACCTAAAGTAAAGATGGAAAGAAGGCTTATCTTGTTTACGAAAAGCTGAAAATCGGCAACAGCATATACGCCTGGAACGACTCAACTGAACTGCTGATTAGCCTTCCTCCTTCCTCTTCTAGTAACTCAGATTGACAGACCGCTTTAGATAATCCTGCTCATCGTGACATTGATATTTTAGACATAAATGCCCAAAGCATAGTGAAGAAGACCACTGCCCTTGAGATCGCCCCGTTTACTCACAGTCCCGATATAGTTGTTGTAGCCGAGACTTGGCTTCATTGTGATATCACTAATGATTGCATCTTTCCGCCACCATACACTGTATTTAGACGTGACAGGGGGTCACTAAGAGGTAGTGCAGCCATTTTACTAAAACGGAATTTTTCCGCTTTAATTCTAAATTCACCAGAAAAGCATGAAAGCCTTGCTGTGAAAATCACGTATCATGGCTACACTTTCATCTTATGTGCACTGTATAGGCCCCCTAATTCAGACCTGGACTATTTGCATAAGCTACAGGATTTTTGTTCAACAAAAGAAATAAAATTTGAAAATTGCAGGGATTTTATCTGCCAACGATAAACTCGTCTAACGAAAACTTTTGATGTTCTGAACATGCTTACACGATCTATGATGTAATTTTGTCCAACGATCTTCAGCAAATAGTCGCCAAACCATATAGACTACAAGGTTCTACTGAGTCAATCTTAGATTTAGTATTCATAAAATGCTCTTTTTGTGGTTACACAGTGTCTGTTCACGCCGGAATATCTAATCACAAGTTAGTAGTCGTATCTTTATTTGTAGTTCGCGGCCGTATACAAAAAGCAAAGCATTAGAACGTAAATGTATATTCAAAAGCACTGGATGAATCCATCCTTGAATACTTGGAATTGCCTTATGAAAGCTTTGAGGGAACCATTGTCACACAGCTATGGAGCATGTTCAAGGAACACTGTAAATATTGTATCAACCGCTTCATACCCAATAAGAAGAAGCGCTTAAAGGAAGCAAATCCATTGATAAATCGGCACATTATTCATCTAAAGCGGAGAATTAAACACCTGAAAAAAACTCAGAACGCCAGTTCTAGTCAGTTAAATATTTTAACAGTAGAGCTTTCTTCTAACATTAAATAAGCGAAAAAACATTAGAGAGAGCCTTCCACAATTTATAAGAAATGATCGTCGTAAATTCTGGGATCACCTTCGAGCTTCACAAAAGCAAATAAATCAAATCACTGTGCATAACAACGTGATTACGTGTAATCAATCAATTGCTACGCATTTCAATACCTACTTTCTGAATTTCCTGAAGAAAGTGCCAATGAATATGTGTTTGACTTTCCTCCTGAACAATCAATCACTGTATCCTACGAAGGCGTTGTTGAATCCCTACTCCGGTTAGATACCAAAAGTTCGCATGGTCCAAATGACTTACCAAATGCCTTCTTACGCCGTTATGCTGATTCGTTAGCTCATTTCTTAACAAAAATTTTCTATTTATCCTTATGGTATTTTTCCTTGCCCCCCGACTGGCTAACATCAGACTTGTGCCTGTGCATAAAAAGGGCTACTGCGCGTGTTTAAGCAATTACCGTTCGATTTCTTTAACGAGTACCTGTTGTAAACTAATCTAACACATTATCGCTAACCACACACTTGAAATATTAAACTCTAAAGGATGCTTGTCTCCTTTCCAACACGGCTTCAGGAAAGGTTTTTCAACTGTCACGCAGTTGGTTACTGCTATCCAAATCTTTAGTTCCGTATGAGGTAAATCAGGACAACTGGACATAATTTTTTTAGACTTCAGCAAAGCGTTTCATAAAGTTCCTCATAATAAACTTCTTCAAAAACTCAAATTTATAGGCGTGCATTTGACCTTGGTAAACTGGATTGTCTCCTATCTAAAAAATCGAACTCAGTTTGTGGATATTGATGGCATTTCTTCCACGTTACTTCCAATGAAATTTGGCATTCCTCAAGGAAGTGTACTAGGTCCGCTGTTATTTTTGGTTTATGTAAATGACATTGTGTGTTTCATTGATAGAAAGGGTAAAATTAGTTTATTTGCGGACGACTGCATGCTGTACACCCCAATAAATTCTATGGCTGACCAAATGTTACTCAATGATGCTTTCTCCGAAATTGTGGCCTGGTGTGACAGATCAGGAATGGTCTTCAATTCTGATAAGGCAGTGCTTTTACGCATGACAATAAAGAAACATCCAATCCACTTTAGTTATTCTGCTTGCGGCACTACTATTTTGGAAGTCGAAAAATACAAATATTGAAGTGTTTTAATAAATTACCAGCTTAACTGGAGCGACCATGTTGGTTACATCTATTCATCTGCGTTAAAAAAACTTGGATTTTTGAAAAAGAAGTTGAAAAGAGCACCCAGTCACATTAAGCTATTAGCCTCTAACTCTCTTATTCAGCGCAAACTTGAGTATGCGGCTATTGTGTCAGACCCGTACGCCAAAAAAAGATATAGAAAATATAGAAAACGTGCAAAGGCGGGCTTTGCGATTCATTTACAATCAATTCAAGAGAAATGATTCCCCATCTGCTTTAATGGCCGCCAACGGAATTAAACCTTTTCATATAGGACACAAAAATGCTAGTCTACTATTTTATCATTCACTCATTCAGGGAAAGTTTGGAATTTCTTCTTTACCTTATGTTGCACCTTCAACGACACGGAAAACCCGTCACCCAACATGCCCTAACACCATATTTTGCGAAAACAAACTCGTTTAAGTACTCATTCTTTCCGCGCACAATAAAAAAGTAGAACGCACTGCCTGACGAGATTGTCTGAAGTGTCTTGAAACGACTCGTACCGATGAGCTTTGATGTGCAAATTGATATGAAATTGATTTCCTTTGACTTGTTTAGCTCATTTGTGTCAAGTGTCAAAACTTTTGTCTATGTACTAACTTTGTGGCGTTTATAAATATGCCTTGTTACCTGAACTTCCTGCTTGGACCACATGAAATCTGCACTATTATGTAAATGAAACAACAACAAAACGTTGTTTTGACAATTCAAACAATAAGGGTTTTGCCATTGGTTGTAGGATGAAATTCGGTAATTGCATCACAAAGATTTCCGCTGTTTGTTTCAGTTATCTTTTTCATCTTTTACTGAGTGCAGGCCTGCTCTCGAGAGCTGTTCAGATTCAAATGGTGAATCGCCACCGACTTCAAGGGTCAATGAAAAGCGCAATGTGTCAGCGGCCAATCTTCATTGTCTCCAACGCTTATTGATTGAATAGATATTAAAACTGCCCATGTGAAAGCAGTTTAACACAATAACTCCGTTTTTCCTTTCTACGTAACTATGTATTATTATTGTAACGGCGAAGAATTGCCCGCGCGGCAGCGAGACTGCCCTCATCGAGCGCGTGCTGTTGGTTGGTACTGCTGGAGCCGCTGACTGTCTGTGAACGCCGTTCTGCGCTTTGAGCCGTGCCGCGCTTTGTGCTTTGTGCCCGAAAAACCTATTGCAAGTGGTGGACTCTGATCCCGTCCTGGAGCTGAGAAACGGCACCGTTACAACCCAAATGCCGAGAGACATCGCACAGCTGCCACCGCCGCCGCCAGCACCTGTTATCTGCGCCATCGTGCCACGGCAGCGGACTCAGCTGTTTTCAGCGGCACCGGCGACAATGAAGTCGAGGACTGGCTGGAGTCCTACGAGAGGGTAAGCACGCACAACCTTTGGGACAACACAGTGAAGCTCAAGAACGTAATCTTATACCTCGCTGACGTCGCCAACCTCTGGTTCCACAACCATGAAGCGGACATCACCACCTGGTCGGCTTTCAAGACGAATTTCACAGAGGTACTTGGCCGTCCTGGACTGCGCAAGCTGGGCGCTGAACAGCGCTTGCGTGAGCGGGCGCAGCCGCCGGGTGAGACATTCACCAGCTACGTGGAAGATGTGGCGGACCTGTGCAAGCGCGTCAACCTTCAAATGTCTGACGCCAATAAGATCTGGCATATTATGAAAGTAATAGACGTGCACACCTTTCTAATGCTTCTTACCAGGCAGCCCGACACCGTTGCCTCCGTCGCGACGCGAAGCGCCAGATTCTACAGCGCGAATAAGGTGTCTCAGTTGCAGGTGGACGCCACCGCCTGCTCACAGAGCGGTTGAGGTGTACACTGAGCCAGTTAGCTGCTTACAACTGCTGCCTTGCTAAGGTATGTCGGCTGCAATGATTCAATCTTTCTTTTGATTTGGTTACGGCGGGGGTTGGCGCGCATTCTTATCTCCGACGGAAAAAAAATTAGGCGCTCCAACATCCAAAATTCGGGAAGAGGCGGGATTCAGCCGATTTGGCCTGCATCCGGGGACTCGGCCTGGTTCATCACCGATGTCTCAGCACCATGTAAGTATAACCGGGGTCTGACTGACTGACTGATGTTGCTCGAAGGAAGTAGGAAAAGGAAAGTGCACAGGCCTGCCTACTGCCTCAAGCCGAACCACGCTCGCTGCCACGTGCTGAAAGTAGGAGACTTAAAGGCTAGGAGGGAAACATAGAAAAGGGGCCGCGTGCTAATAGGCCCAGAGGCCCCGGGCCGATCCAGGAGGCAGTGCAACACCGGGCCGACCCGTGCCAGCGTGCGTCCAGCACTCCGCCATATTCCAAAAATAAGTTTAATTTCTCGGGTTCAAGGACCAGCAGCAGATATTTAATCAAGTATGAGGTACCTAAAACCGCTAGCTCAGCACTGCCTGACTGACCGATGTCGCTGAGAGGAAGAAGGAAAAGTAAAGTGCATGGGCCTGCCAACTGGCTCAAGCCGAGCCACGCTCGCTGCTACGTGCAGAAAGTAGGAAGGGGTAAATGATAGGAGAGTAAAGAATGAAAGAAAAGACGCGCCGCGCTAATACGCGCCGGGCCGAACCCAGAGGTAGTGCAATACCGGGCCGACCCATGCCAGAGTGAGAGTGCTTCAAGCCAAGCACTCTGCCATTATCCGAAAAATAAGTAACAGATTATATATATATATATATATATATATATATATATATATATATATATATATATATATATATATATATATATATGTGTGTGTGTGTGTGTGTGTGTGTGTGTGTGTGTGTGTGTGTGTGTGTGTGTGTGTGTGTGTGTGTGTGTGTGTGTGTGTGTGTGTGTGTGTGTAAGAGCACCGGACGGGATATTCGGAGGTCGTGGGTTCGGATCCCACCGGTGGCATGGTTTTTTGTGGTTCTTTATAAGTAATTTTCTTTAAAAAACTAATTGATTGGCACTAGATATTAAAAAAAAACATTCCCCTATGCACCTTGATTTCGGTGACTGTTGGCTTCCTATATATATATATATATATATATATATATATATATATATATATATATATATATATATATATATATATATATATATATATATATATATATATATATATATATATATATATATATATATATATATAGGTATCAGCATTCTTCTGCTGTTGCCACGAAAAATGAAAAGGAAAGTGCACAGACCTGCTAACTGGCTCATGCTGAGCCACAATTGCTCCCACGTGCAGAAAGAAGGAGAGTTTAAAAATAGGATAGAAAAATAGGATAGAAAAGAAAATACGCGCGCTATAATGCCCCAGGCCGATCCCTGAGGCAGAGCAATACCGTGCCAACCGGTGGCGGAAGTGAAGCAACCTTCAAGCACTCCGCCACATTTCCAAAAATATGTTGGGTTCAAATGGGACCCGGATCAGATATTCTAGAACCGAAAACGGCCCACGGGGCTTCCAACCAAATGCAGTGCAGTGCACTGACATATAGTGACATAGGTATCAGCATTCTTCTTCTTCTGTTATTGCCAGAAAAAATAAAAAGGAAAGTGCACAGGCCTGCCCACTGGCTCAAGCTGAGCCACAATCGTTACCACGTGCAGAAAGTAGGAGAGTTTAAAGATAGCATAGAAATATAGGATAGAAAGGACGCGCACTATAATGTCCCAGGCTGATCCCGGAGGCAGTGCAATACCGGGCCAACTGGTGGTGGAGGTGAAGCAACCTTCAAGCACTCCGCCACATTTCCAAAAATATGATGCGCTCAAATGGGACCCGTATCAGATATTTTATAACCGGAAACGACCCACGGGGCTTCGAACCCAACAAAGCTAGGTATCAGCATTTTGTCTGTTGTTGTCAGGAAGAAAGAAAAGGAAAGTGTACAGGCCTGCCCATTGGCTCAAGCCGAGCCACAATGGCTACCACGTGCAGATAGTAGGAGAGTTCAAAGATGGGATAGAGAGACAGGATAGAAAAGACGCGCTAAAGACAAGGCCGATCCCGGAGGCAGTGTAATACCAGGCCAACCGGTGGCGGAAGAGAAGCAACCTTCAAGCACTCCGCCACATTTCCGAAAATAAGTCCAATTGGGACCAGTATCAGATATTCTAAGGGGAACCAATCTGTCTGTCTGTCTGTTGTTGCCAGGAAGAAAGAACAGGAAAATGCATAGGCCTGCTCACTGGCTCAAGCCGAGCCACAATCGCTACCACGTGCAGATAGTAGGAGAGTTGAAAGATGGGATAGAAAGACAGTATAGTAAAGAAGCGCTAAAGACAAGGCCGATCCCGGAGGCAGTGCAATACCGGGCCAACCGGTGGCGGAAGTGAAGCAACCTTCAAACTTTCCGCCACATTTCCAAAATTAAGTCCAGTTGGACCCGTAACAGATACTCTACTTGGTACGGACTCGTGTTGCTCGAGAAAGAAAAGTCTGTCTGTCTGTCTGTGGCTGCCAGGAAGAAAAGTGCACAGGCCTGCTCACTGGCTCAAGCCGAGCCACAATCGCTACCACGTGCAGATAGTGGGAGATTTGAAAGATGGGATAGAAAGACACGATAGTAAAGACGGGCTAAAGACAAGGTCGATCCCGGAGGTAGTGCAATACCGGGCAATCGGTGGCGGGAGTGAAGCATCCTTCAAACTCTCCGCCACATTTCCAAAAATAAGTCCAATTGGACCTGTAACAGATACTCTACGGGGTCCGGACATTCGCCTTGAAATTAAAGTAAAACTCACTGGGAGCTAGTATAGAGCGCCCGGCATGGTCTCGCTGATGACACTGCAACTTTTTTTTTTTAATTGGTTCTTGGTGGGGGGAAGGAAATGGCGCAGTATCTGTCTCATATATCGTTGGACACCTGAACCGCGCCGTAAGGGAAGGGTAAAGGAGGGAGTGAAAGAAGAAAGGAAGAGAGAGGTGCCGTAGTGGAGGGCTCCGGAATAATTTCGACCACCTGGGGACCTTCAACGTGCACTGACATCGCACAGCACACGGGCGTCTTAGCGTTTTTCCTCCATAAAAACGCAGCCGCCGCGGTCGGGTACGAACCCGGCAACTCCGGATCAGTAGTCGAGCGCCCTAATCACTGAGCCACCGCGGCGGGGCCTGCAACTTGCTCAAAAAATATTTTCCAACGCCTCGCGCGGCAGGGCAGTAGCAGGACGTATGCAGGAAGTAGATGTACACTGCGAATGCATGCATACTGAAGAGAGCTCAAATGTTCAGCATTTTCTTTAATGTGCCCAATTGAAGCGCAGTTATTAAATCATTTCGTCTTGTTTCGGTGCTGACAGGTTCGAGCCTGCCGTGTACGCGCTCACGTTCTGCATTTGCCCCAGAGCTCGCGATCACGCTTGCCACCTGCAGTCAGGCGCGGCTTTGAGCAAACAATTTTTTTTTATTGATGCATCAATAGTTAGGATGTGAGTCGTACATGAGAGGTTGCCCTGTGTGCGGCAATAAATAGTGTAAGGCTTGTGATTAGCATGGATGATGAGAAAGCTTTTTCTACGGCATTCTTGAAGCAAGCAGAATCACTAATGACCACGAGATGGCTGGGAAGGTCATTCCAGTGGTGAGCGGTGCGCACAAAGAATTACTAATGAAACGTAGCTAGGCGGGCGCGTAGAGAAATGACGTTGCAAGGATGGCCTGTGCGAGGTGTTCGATGCGCTGGCAGGACGAGCTGACTGTCACGAAGTGATACGAATACGAATACGAATACGAGTAGGCTTATTTTCATGTTTGTTCAAAACATGGGCCGATGGAAGAAACAGCTTCTGAACAGCAGCTTGACAAGCTCCCACCCTCCTTGTTTACATAGGCAACAGCAGCTCATGCAATATACATATACAGATCAGCATAGACAGAAAAACCAGTTTTGATGCATATTTTATACATCATTAAAAAATGGCGAAAGACAGTTTTAGTGAAATGTACAAGTACGAAACGCAGTGTTGTAGAGGCAGAGGCGTAAAGTTCGGCGGCGGGAAGCAAGAGGAATAAGTTGTAACTGGGATGCGCTAGATGAGTACGAGTAGTTCGAGAGAGTCAACCGAAAAGCACGATTTTGAATAGATTCAAGAGCTTTAGTAAGGTAAGATTGGTGTGGGTCAAAGATAGCGCTGGCATAAGTAAGTTTAGGTCACACAAGGGCTTTGTATGCTAGTAGTTTCACAGAAAATGTTCCATGGACAGGTTACAGCGGAGGCGTCTAACACTCAGGTTAAAAGAATGAATACGTGTTTTGCGCCGCAAGAACATAATAAATCTTTAGTGAGGTTTACACCTAACCTAGGTATTTAAAAGTTTGTCAAACAACACAACTATCGTTAGTTTCCTAAGTAGGAGATGTGTAGTTTCGGTCGCGATGGAAAGAAATCAGTACAGTCGTAATGGTTTTCAGATGCGTAGACCACATTGCGCACCATTGTTGCATGCAAACAATGTCCTTTTTGAGGGCAGAAGCATCGGTCGAGTTAGATACAGAGCGGTGCGCTCCAAAGTCATGCGCGAAAAGGCGGAAAGTAGAAGCTACTGAACAAGGCATACCGCTAATTCAGCTAGAAATAGTAAGGACACATCGCATGCGGTTACTGGTTGTGACAGAGCGAAGTAGTATTAGTTATATCAGGGTTATTTGCATTCCAGAAGCGCATTAAGTCAGTTTGCAGCGTGGCAGAAAGAGCAGTAGAAAAGAAACGGTGTTTAGTTTGGGTAGAATAGTTGGAATGTTTCGCGATGGTATGATATTTGCTCCAAGGCAGTTCAGTGTTAAACATTTTGGCAGATCTGAAAAGTTCCTTTTCTTTTTGCTTAAATGATTCAGTGCCACATCATCCTAAGGAACGTCTTCGCTCAGTCGTGGTGATAGTAGGAGGAATATACAGCCCCAGCAAGCGTAATAGCACAGATATTAAAAAGGACAAGTTAGACTGGGTGGAACGTAGATGACAAGAAACTTGAAATTAATATAAAAGGTAGCAAGACCACGGTTCGTGCATGCGTAGTCACCTTTGTCCAGCAGAGTTAGTACCGTCTGAGATACAGTGCTCTTTGAAGTGTTTGAAGAACAGTAGGCGTGAACAACGAAGGCTCACTAAGGCCGGACATGTATGAAGCGGTAGGGAGTTCGTCAGGGTGAGATGAAAGTATTAAGGTCCAGAATGTTAGACGAATTAATAATCTTGCGCGTGGATTCCGTAACAACCTGAGAAAACCGGAAAGTCAGATGTGTTCAGGATGTTGCCGGATGCATTACTTTTGTTACAGCGGGACACTATTCCAGTCTATGCATGAGAAGTTCATTTCACCGACGAGTAAAATAGGGGTTTTGGGGTAAGCTAGCGTATAGAGTGCGTAAGAAAAATTTGCTCTGAACGAACTGCCAACAGCAGACGGACGTTAACAGATACTGATAAACACTGAAGGAAATTAAGGATGAGAGCGCACCCAAATCAGTGCTTGTGGGTTGATAAGGACCACAAGGGAGAAATTTAGGACGAACGTGGCAGCGATTAGCACACCGCCGCCGCAGCAGCCATCAGACCTTTCTTTACGGAACAGTGCGAAATCAGATAGGTCGGGAAGGATTTCGACACCTGTAATAGATGAATTTAGCCAAGTATCTGCAGGCAATACGACTTTATTAGATGACGAGCTGATAAGGTCACACAAGGAACCAAGTCTAGCTATTTTGCTGCAAATGTTAGTGTGCAGAAAGAATAGATGGTTATTGTTAGACTGGTCATTCTTGGTGGCTGCGATTGGTAGTTGCCACAGATAAATTCAAGCAGTTTCTGAGTTACCTCAAAAAAGGTAGGTTTTATCACCCAAAAGTAATCTATCGCAGAGCACTTTGAAAGAGTAGTGTCTAAATCAGGTGATATGATCAAGGCGCTTACTGGCGATCCAAATGCGAGGCAAAAAATCTTAATTGACTGCTTATTCAGTGTATTTTAGCTTTCTGCAGGACAATAAAACCTGTTATTTCTCCTCACATTGAAGAACGCTTGCAATTATGGCATGGTCTTTTTTTTCTCCTTATTTGAAACTCCCTAGCCAAAGCGCTCTTCAATGTCACGATTTTCTATAGGCACACGAAGCTTATCCTGGCAGAGGTTAATTACCAACTTTCCAGAGTACATTCCAGCTTTCATTTTGCGCACCCTTGATCCTGTAAAACAACAGGTTGCTTCACCGATACCCAGTTTCATTATCATCAATGCAGGCAGCCAGTATGGATGCCTGTGGAGAAACTATTAGCAGCAATACTTTGCACGTTATCGATTTGAGACGTCAGGTCCCAAGGAGATTGGAAGCGTGACTCAACCTTCGCAAGCCTAGCGTTTAGGCTTGCGAATTCTGTCTTATGATCAGCGACCATTTATCTTATAAAGCTGAATTGCTGAAGTATTATTGGCTGCCAGGATTGCATGGAAGTGCGTGGGAGACAGGGTTTCATTTACGTCTCATGAGGCACCAATATTTTCAATAAACGGCTACGCAAGAAACGGTCTGAAAGAAGGATACACCACGAGCATTTCCTCCTTTTCTCGTTCCGTTTCTTGCTCTAGTTCTGCTCATGGAAAACCAACTGGCCCAAATTCGCGCCTTAAGTACTATTTTCAGTAGCGTGCGGGAGCAATCATAGAAAAAATTGGCGGCGGAAGTCATTCCATTTGGACAAGCTGGCCCCGTGGTTTCCGTACCAAGTTCTAGCACTATCTTGAAGGGCAAAATAAACGTCGAAAAGCTTCTGGTCCGTGCTCCACTGGTTGAACTTGGCCACTCGTTCAAACTGGTCCAGCCAGTCTTCCACACCTTCAAACGCGTTCCCGCGGAAGCACTCTGGCACCTTGGGGTTGTGAAAAGTCACCGGCGTAGGGGTGGAAAGTACCATAACTTGGGAGACCTGGCCAACTTGGACGTTTTAAGAGTCGCCCGGTAGATGGTTGTACTCCGGAGCAAGGCCTAGACGGCGGCGGCTAGCGCGATGGACAGGCGTGTCGATGTCCGGGACCCGCTGTGGAGTGCCGGAAGGAGTCAATTGCCTACTCACAGCGCGACTCAGGTTTCCACCGCTGCCGTTCTTCATCAGTTTCTGCAGCGCGTCTCGCACGCTTCCGTTCTCTGCTGTTAGCGCTGCTGGCGTTCTTCCTCGGTTTCACTTGGCCGGGCTTTACACAGACCGACCCCCGAAACACGAGGAGTGCGGCCAGAAGTGCTTACGCACTATGCTCAGCTAAGCGTGCTTCATAGAAATAGTCCCGACGACACAGATGGCTCCTGCGACTCGCGCCGTCCAAAGCGAGAACTGCAATGCGTGTGGTGCCAGAGGGGCGCCTTCTCCTTCTTCCAACAAACGGCGAGTCGCATGGTCCGTCACGTGGTTACAGCTGCGAAGGCGGCGGTAGGTGCAGCAATCGGCTTAGCGGCGTCGAATGACGTGGTATGTAACGTGGCTGCCAGAAGTTCACCGCTCGTCCACTTCAAGATGAAATGTGCGGCGCCCGTGACGTTAGCATGACTAGGATTTCGCTTTCATAGCTAGCAATTTTCCTGGGCCAGGCAGCACGGCCAAAGCGCGGTAACTGCAGCACTTAGCATCAAGGCTGTGATAATTCAGTAGCTGCGCAACGAAGAAGTGGACCCACTGAGGTCGATATATTCCTGCTATGCCGCTGCGCCTACTAAGCGTTGCGATGCTTTGGATGGGATTTAATAATCGGGTCAAATAAGGTGGCGATTTTCGCAGATAGCGATGCTAGCAGCAAAGTAATTCGAATAGGGTACGACTGTGGCAACTTGTTTGTAGCCGTCGGCCAAGATGCGCACTTGACTGTCGATGAAGCGTTAATTGGCAGTGGCTGGTCCATGGTGGTCTGGCCATGCGCAGAATGGAGCACATGCAGCGGGCTTGCAGTCGATGTTGTGCAGGCAGAGGGCAGCCGGCAGCGAGTCTCAGCAAAAGAGGGTGACATGCAGAGTGTTTCTCCTAAGACTTTACGCAATTTTTTTAAAATTGGCGTTTTTAGTTAGGAGAGCGCTTCTTTCGGCATAACTTTGTCAACGGTGTATTTCATCAGAATGCATCTAACACGTGTTAAGTAGCTGAATGGTTAATAAATATAGAATACTAACTTTTAATCAATTCTGTTAGGCTGCCTTAACTACTGAAAAGCGTGTAGCGCACAGCAAGTAATATCCGTACAGTTTATAGAATTTAAAAAACGGGGATACCCTCGGCGATTTAGCCCAACAAATTTGGCCTGTTTAGACCAGTTGCGTACACAGGAGAGGTTGCTTTGCCTGCAAGCTCCTCGAAAGAGCATATATTTTTGCGCGATATAGCCGAAATTTGCTGGGCCACAGCGCCGAAGGTAACCGCCTTTTAAGGCGAAAGCTTTACTAGCCACGAAGTTGCAAATTCGCAGCGGCGGTGCTCCGAGAAGGCACATACACCTTGATCTGTTGCCTAGCAATCGCCGCAGCTGGGCGGACGCCGCGCGCTCGCCGCGCCATCTGGCATGACATCATACCGCACGCCTCGCCGCGGAACCACCGCCACAGCCGGCGTTTGGTATGACGTGTTGCCTCCGCTCGCTTTGTCAGCTGTGTCGCATGCCTGATAACATGTCGGAGAATTGAAAAGGAGAGCTTGCGGGCGCGGCAACCACAGTTGAGGAGGCAGTATGTCGACGACAGGTCTGCTAAGCAGGAGGAGGCCTGGAATCGACATCGAAACGGTATGAAGAGAAAAAGTATCTCCCAGGAAACAGTGGAACATCGCACCGAACGACTGGCTACCCGCCGTGAATATGCCACCGCTTAACGGGCACGTCTAACCTCCGATGTCTTGACCGCTAGCAGCAGTGACAGCCGCCGGAGTCGTATTTAATGCAACAACAACATAGCTAGACAACCAGACAAACCTGGACTTGCAATCAAGATTAACCAAGGCTAACCATGGTATGCTTTAGCGTTCGCAAGGTATATCATGGCATAGCAGAGCTAAGACTCTGCCAATTTTTTTAAACTCTAAAACTGATATTGGTATTACTTAAGGCTGGCTATACGCCTATCATTAATTAAGGAACCTAACAGTAATGGTTAAAAATTTAACTACTCGATATTAACTAACCACCCTGCTAGTTAACACGCTTTAGCCGCAATCATATTTACTACACCCCTGACAATGCTATGCCGAAAAAAGCGCTCTCCTAACTCGAAAAGCCGATTACTAAAAATGGCGTAAAATCTTAGGTGAAACACCCTGCAGAGTTCAATCCATTCCCGCTGTGCCGCGGAGCCGCTGAAGATGTGATTCCAAGCAAGGGATAACTAAGAACAGCGCTCCTTTTCTGAACGCCCAGCGGGTGGACAGCAGCAGGAAATGAAAATGAAAATTGGTTTTGAGGGAAAAGAAAAAGCGCAGTATTCCTATCGGAAATCCTACCGAGACCCATAGCGGAAACGTAGTTGATGGTTAGTGGCTATAGAGGAAGCAGAGTGTATTCTTGGTGGCTATAGTGGCAAAATAGTTGTACGGTCATGGATGCTGGCGCTATATTGACCGCCATGATGCTGGTATCGGCGGCCATGGCGGTATCCAGCAGAAGCTAGGGGTCAACATAATGGATTTCGTCCATGATGCTGGCTTCGTGGCAACGTGGTGGCAGCAACTGCTGGAGAAACTTCATTCATAGCGGATGTTGGAATAATACTGGGGGTGTAGACGGCTAGCTGTGAGTGATGGTGTCATGTGTTCGTCGATCATGCGAAGCAACCTGCGTGGTTTGCAGAGGGCTGACGCACCCGGAAGTCGAAGCGCGAAACGCATAGCACTCGGTGACTTCGGAAAGCTTACCCCCGAATGCAGAAATCTAAGTGTCTCGCTTGGACTTCACTACAAGAAGTCGGCTTGGAGCACCGCGGCGACCTCAAAGCGATCAAGACTACTTTCGCGTTTCATAGAGGCAACGAGCACGGCAGGCACATACTGGTCGAGAGGGCCGCTGGCATGCCCGTCTTGGCACAGAGCGAAGAAGCGAGGACTATACGAACTTATATGCGCTCTCTGGGTGCACGCTATCGTGCACCCAGAGCACGCTATCATACGAAAGCGGCAGGCCGACCAGACCATGAGAGCCTCGGGTGCTGTCTCGAGGCAGTTAGAGCACGTTTCAAGCGCTCATTGCGGCTAAAGTGCGGGTGGACTCGTAAATAACACTACCACAGGGACGGCTAAGTCCACAAGTTCGGCTCGTGCACGGCAGCGAACGGCGCGATGCCGGGTGTGCCGCGATGCCGTGGTGCATGGATAGCGTGGATTTGACGCGAAAACAAAACAGAAACCTTCAATTTTAATTCAATAAATTACATTAGGCTTGTTTTATAGCGACATCAAAATTTTTAATTTTAAGAAAGCAGCAGCACACAACGTCGGTTTTCGAGCAAGGTGAGCAAATATTCTGCTCAAAGGTAGAATTAAACGCTCCGCTAAGCCTATCAATTCGCTTGCAATGCCACCAAGAAAAGCAGGAGCCGCGCGAAAGCCTCGCCGCATGCATAACCGCACGTTCACCCAACGCGAAGCACCTTAAAAGGTCACAAACACGGCTTTTGCGCAGCAGTGAATGCCCCTTTGAGCTGTATGTCTGTTTTTAAGGCTGTCTACACCGTGCTTTTATTGCTCAATCAACTGTGGAATAATCGTTCGAAGATAACCTCAATGGGTGAAAACAATTAAAAGCATGTATGCAAAGCTTTTCTAGTGCGGTACCGTGTAATGTACTATATCGGCAGAAAACGTATATGTATGGACCATGAATACAACTCCAAATTTTTGCTTTGGTATACAGCCTAACACTAAGAAAATGAACGCGAAAAGCGTGGTCTGGCATTCTTGTACCCTGTATGGCAAAAAAAATATTTCATTTCCAGGTTTTGGGAAGTAAAATTTTTCAGAATAATTCATTCGATATGTGGTCCATTTTCTTTTCTTGATTACACCTCAGAGAACAGCTGTCAGAACTAGGCGCCCTGAAGTGACGAAAATTTGTTATAAAAGTGAGCTGCTATACACTGTTATTTATTGAACTACCGTGTGTACATCTGCTATTATAAACAATCGACAAATTTCGAATTTATCTGGAGCATGCATGTATAGAGACAGGGACAGATTTGCTTCAAAAATATATTCTGTAATACACTATATATAAAGGAAATGGAACAGTAAACATATAATCATGCAGGACAGTTTGCACACAGTCTGTCCACTTGAAATGGAAAAATAAAAATATACTTTATGTTCACAGTATTTACAGCTTTCACTAGTTACTATACAAATATGAAGAGAAGGGAAAAAATGACATGAAGTGAAGACACAGTGGGGCAGAATTTCAGCTGAGTCCTCATTTAAGTATTGCTTTTGTGTTGTGTACTTTCTACACATAAGCACCAAGCAGCATAAGTGAATCCTGCTCCACTAGGATATAAATAACTATTATTGTACATTCACTGGCACAAACACATGCCAGTACATCTCCGCAGATGTTTTCAACCTGTATCAAAATCATCATTTCTTGTCCCTTAAGGGCCTATAGTTGGGGCACTACATAATGCGGAGCAAAAAGCAAGAGGACATTATGGTTACATAGCAAAAGAAGGCGAGCAAATTATTATAGGGCAATGCAAAAGGGTGAAGCAAACATACTATGTACACTGTGGCCGCGCAGCAATAAAAACAACATCGAAAAGGGTGCTCATAATACGAATAGGGGTGCAAGAAGTAATTCACAAAAGGATGTTAATAAGAAGCGCATTTGTGATACATAAGAAGTAGTAGGCAATGCGTGTTAAATACAGCTAATGACAAGTATGGTTGAACAGTAGATTCGAGAATTTATTCAGATCGGACTCAGTTGCCATGGGCTCTGGCAGGTAACTGCTACTTCCAACGTTCTATGGCTGATGGCAAGAAAGATTTATGGTAGGCATTAGTGGAACCATGTAAATGCTGCAAACTTAAATTGTTGAAAAGACGACGCGATGTTCTATTTGGTGGAAGTAGGAATGTTTTGTGCAAGTGAGGGAAATTGTAGCCCACACCTCCACCACGTATGTGTAGGGCAGGACTTCACGAACCAGGTTTATTCCAACCCGCAAACAGCCCAAGTGATGACGATGAGTATACACAGGTGAGGAAGATGAAGTGGCATACAGATAGGTGAGATGGATGAATCCGCAGTCAGTGCTCACACTATAGCTTATGGAAAAGACAAAGTTCGGCAATTGTGTGATGAAAAGACAGTGGAGGTAAGCCGAGCGACAATTTTGTGCCTGAAACACTAATGCTGTGGTCATAACATCACACTATAATCCGGGCTGCAAAGCTTTGCACTGATTATATTGTGTAAATAGGATGTTTGGTGCAGGTTCCAAATGGTTGAGGCACATGTTCCAATTTTGAGCAAATGAACGTTTTGTAGGTGAGTTTGCGGATAGGAGGAAACAGCCAGCAATCCGCTGTCGGTTGAGTGAGTTTGAACTTTCAGTGACTACGTTAGGATATGCTCAGACCATGAAAGTCTGCTAGCCTTGTTATTCGTAGGTACCGGTATGACTCTATTTGTGTTAGTGCTATTAGCTTAAGGAATTACGATAATTTAGATTATTACATTTGCGGGCTTTATGAGGTTGATGCTCTAAGCATGTTATCAGACGCTTGAACCCAGTTGCTGTTAGCCTCAATCTCTTTCTATCCTATTTGGCAAGACGCAAATGAATGTCTTTTCTTGCTGCAAAAATTCAATGAAAAGGCAGCAGTCAGCCACTTCCTCCGGCAGTACCACATTAAGTGCTCTGAAAGATGAGACAAAGCACTCTTTGATGTGCGGTGGTGCAGCATCCCTGTCTGCAATGATTATTGGTCTGCACATCAAGACGGAGATTTTGGCCTCTAGTAATAATATTTTTTCGATGCGTTCGTACGAGCCACTGCATGTTTTGATGAATATTGAGTCAGAACGGGGTGGTCGCTTGTATGCAGTGCTATGAAAGACCTGCTTTGCTTGTACAAAGCGCTCGTACTGAAGTGCTGTGAATGTACTCGTGACTAAGCGATTATTCACAGCATCCTGCTCTTCAGCGCTTAGAGCAACGTCTTTTCCCTTGCCTAAAAGGCACAACTTGCCAACATGCGTAGGCTTCTGTAAATGGGGATACCCAAAGGTCTCCAGGCAAGACTCTTTCTCGTGGAGACACGGAAAGCTGCTGCTCATCACCTTGTGCAGCGGTTGATGCATAATAATGCGTTCAACAATTTGCTGAGCGATGCCATTTGCAGCTGGCACCTGCCGAACTATGTGTCCATTTCCACCTTCAAAAACAAAAACAGAATGTGCCCACAGTGGCCCAAGTGACCGAGCACAATTAGCCAAATGAAGAAGCACATGAACATTAAATGTCAAGCTGGCAACCCCATATAATCTCTTGCACTGAATGACGAAGCTCTTCAGAAGCAGCTCTGAAAATAAAAAGTAACAAATATTAGGTGAAGTTTAGAGCCATTAAAAATTTCCTCGACAAACACACTCGAGTTATTCTCAATCCACCTCATTGCAAGATTTGTTTTAAAGATTTTTATGGGAAGGTACAGTGAAAACAAGCAGTTCCATGTTCAGGAACATGACATCTCTATTCGAGAAAGAGCACACTATAAGATTGCATGACACTAGCTGATAAGCAAAAGCTGCACACGGCTACGCCAACATAATTCATCTTTAAAGGGGGCTCCTACCTCTAATTGGCCCTGCATTACAGAGACAGTGAACTTAACAATTCCAACCCGTTGGACAAAAATGCATGTGTGCCTGTGTTCAATAGTACAAACATTCTGCATAGGCATTTTAATCAGCTAACAAGGGAATTATAACAGGCATATCATATTCACAAAACCTCCGACATATGCGTCAGCACACCATCTGTTGTAATCCATAATTGTGAAATTCGGTATCTTAATTCAACACAGTGATTCGTTTTGTCATAGGGGGGATAGGCAACTTTCACTAGTAAGTTTTAGTTTTAGTTTATAGGGGTTTAACGTCGCAAAGTTACTCAGGCTATGAGAGACGACGTAGTAAAGGGCTCCAGAAATTTCTACCACCTGGGGTTCTTTAATTTGCACTGTCACTAGTAAGTGAATCACGAAAGAACCGCTTTGTGTGCATTGCGTTAGCAACATAGAAGTGTTGACCTTGGTTCGACGTTGACAAAATTGTCTCGGTCACTTGTCTTACAACGCCTAGCAGGACGGAGTGCATATATTCCACACTGAACCCATTGAGGTCTAGACCTGAAATAAAAGAGAACGTCTAATACCAAAACATTAAGCACAATGCCTTGAGATAAAGTACAGGAATGAGTAAAATACTGATGTAGGTACTCAAGGTGGATAAAATGAGACAAAATAAAACCAAAAATTAGTTGCCAAAAATGAACATATTGATGGGGCTGTAGAAGCTAAATACTGGAAGCAACCAATTTTGCATTAAGTGTTGCACGGTTTAATAAACAAGGCAGCAGCCTAGTGCTATCGTTTTATAGCTGACAAAAACCATGGCCTAGTGGAAACATTTGGAATATGTAGAAAACCCCGGGTATAAAAAGCAAGTGAAGCTTCTCTTTCTGGAGGTAAAAAAGCTGGAGCATTGGGAAAGCATGCAGGCCAAATCTCTTGTGCTTATGGAAATGCTGCACTGATCTAGGCTTGTGTATATGACAGGCTTGGCTGCCTTGGTGCACCACAAATCCGGCATAATGAAGTGGAAAATGGCACATATCATGGCAAGTACTGCCACTCAAGGGAGTTTCCATGCGTAACTAAGGAAAGAATTCGCAGGTTACACATTACCTCTCACCACCTAAACGGATGTGGTTTGCAGCACTGTTCTTAATGCTGAAAACAAGAAATGAACTTGATCATGCAGGAATTTAAATGTAGTGAGGGCGATTAAGCTTATTTTCCTTTTTACTAAGCGACCGTTCATACCTCGGACATGTTTTGCCACATATGTAGTACTTGTGACATCGGTCAGTCCATGCCAGCTAGAGAAGAAATGAAGAAAGAAGAAAAATGTCCTTGGCTCCCAAATTCATGAGTGCAGATGGCCCTTTGAAGCCATTGATTATGTCATCATAACCATCTGCAAGCTTCATGTCGCGTATAACCATGTACGTGGTTCTGACTTCTGGCTGTGCTTTTATGATGTACCGCATGCTCCCTTCAGGCAAAAAATAGTACAGCACTTAAGCACCTGAACAGCAGTTTCCATAAGCTGGCACCCTTAAAAAAATAAGGCTCTTCTGATTTCGGTTCTGCTGATAGCTCTGATAACTGTTCAGTGTTCAGCAATCAACCAAACCACTGTCGAGCTGTTAACAACCATCACGTACTGCTCACCTTCAACATTCTCCCCTCGGACGAAGCACCAGGGGCATCCAAAGTACCCGTTGAAGAGGACCATATTCAATACCGCGGCCCTTGCTGGCGCCTCGACTGAGCAACACAACACAGCTGGTTTAGAGTAGTGTATAGTTGTCAGATATGTCCACTTAACTACATCGGTAGTGTTGACTTCAATTACAAACTTCTTCAAGAAAAGTTGCATGTTCAGATGTTTCTTGCCGAAACAGAGCCCAGCAAGTACAGGATGCTTAAACCGCAAGTGCGGTGGCAGTTCATTCACAATGAACTGTAAGGGCCACACTGAGGTCTTTGACGATTTCCAAACTGGACTCCCGTCAGTGTTGATAGTGAGAGTGAGGTCATCTTTCGCAAGTCTTTCCTGCATTCTGCTGTAGCACTGAGCACTTGTAACGTCAGAAATGCAGACTGTGGCCCTTGCAGCTTCTCCAGGTTTTCAAGAAGCTGGGGCTTCGTGCTTTCAATTGCAAAGCTGAGTGGCTTATGCAAATTCGGAATGATGAAAAATGAGCCGCGGTCCTTGAGCTTCTGCAGGGCACTGGTGTACCGGGAGTTGGGCACTGTGCTGAATTCTCAATCACATTTAGAAGAGCACCGCATGTCTCGGAAAAATAGTGGTACTGCACAATGTCTTGTTTTTCCTTGCACCACAGTTTGCGAAAAGCTTATGTGGTTTGGGGCAAGACATTTTGTCCAAATAGGAAATTTATTAGCTTTAATAAGTCCCCTGAAGCAGCCAACGTTAGGCCATGTGATACTGCATATGCCATAACAGCTGCTATAGCGCCCATCTTGGTCACCTCTGCATTTGGAAACTTTTCGTTACTGAATTGTGCAAAGGATGACGGCAACCTATCATCTTCATCTTCAGAACTCTCAGATTCTTCAGTGAGACTGCCAAAGCTGGGGCCAATGTCTACACCCACATCAGAACTGGCTCTGCTGCACGTGTCACTTTCTGGTTGCAGCTCATCATTTTCAAAGTCGTAGTCACTGTTCATGCCAACGTCACCACTCATATTAGAACTGGCGTCGGTGCAAGAATCACTTTCTGGTTGCAACTCGTCATTTTGAAAGTCGTAGCTTGGAGGCACTGCGTCGGCCGCTGCACCACTGGCTCCGTCTTGCGCGCCACCTTCAATGAGCAGAACGTCTGGGTAGTCAGTGGAGTGCACTTCATCCCTCGGCTCCGTACTGCCCGCTGCGTCGTCCGTGTTGTCCCACGCGGTGCTTTCAGTGGAAGGTGCGCTTGGTTGACCGCTGGAGACACTTCCATTACTTGTAGGTTTGACCGTGAGCACGTTGGCACTCAACGGACCGACAACGGCTGCCCCAAAATGGCCCTTTTGACGCCTGTATTGAGTTGTGCTCGGCACATCAAAGTAAGCGCCGGGCTCCAGATGCTGCTTACGTCGTTTCTTCGGAGCAGATCCCGACATCATCAACGTCAATAAACCTCAGGTACGTATGACCAGCAGAGTACGATCTCGGTGGATTTCGCAATCTCGGATGTTGAGAGTTCGCACCGGCGGAAGGCTACTGGCAACCTAGCAGACGCTTTTATACAACACAGCTTCGGCCGCGAAATAGTAGCCGCCTGCACGTTTCGTGCACGACCGGCTTTTCCAGCTTGCCTGTACTCGAGACTCAATCGCGATGGCGTAATGGGTGCTTTCTAATCTGAGCAGTACACCATTGAAGGCATTTCTTCAATTGTTTCAAATGATTAATTTTATCAATTATACACACTAAATTTTTAATTAGCATCTTCATGCTTTTCAACCTCCATTTTTCTAATACTTATTTTATTTTTAAGTAATCAAATAAAAACAATGATTTCATTAACTTGTCATCGCCCATCACATGGCAATCAATCATCAAATACTAGAGCCGCCAGTTACCATGATACGTTTTTTTACGCAGTCCCCATATAGATCGCTGGTTCGAATCCCTGACGCAAGCTAGGCTCTAACTTGACTAGTAACTTTATGAGGCACGAAACGCTGAATCGTATGACGCCATCCGGAACAGCAGACTGTTAGCATGATTCGAGTTTTTTTTAAGCAGCACCTGATTATTTCCGACACGCACTCGCGCCGACAGCTTTTCGACGAAGCGATCGCTCCTGTCGCGTAATATGAACATGTATTTAAAGCACCCTTGTTGTCAAAAATGCCAAGAATGGTTGAATAACTACAGTTCACGCAAAGCGCCTTCTTCCACGCTCAAGGAAGGAACTGCAGCGCATTTATGCGAAGTTAATTTCATTATCATTCCAAGCTGTTTTCGCAAAAAAAAAAAATCAGCTGTAGTGTCCTTTACTAAATCATTCCGTCACGTTAGAGAGAAAAGAAGTTACGTTACTACGCCAGACAGCAATCACATTTATTACCTGAGTACAGGTGAATAGCCACGCGATTCTAGGCCGATCCCTCAGTGTGGGTATGTGCCATCTTTTGATAGGCTAACAACAACTACACTTCCAACAACAGCAGCACTTCCCAGGCGTTCTGCAGGAATTTGTGGCGTCCGTCTAATTTGCTTTGAAAAGGCATCATTTGTATAGTGCTCTAGAATACTTCGTGTCCAGCAAGACATTTTAAACGCAGGCGGCACCACCGACTTCGTGAAAACGACGCTAGGCGCTTCGAGAAAACATGTGAAAAGTTGCTTGCACTAACGCAGACACCGTGCCACAAAGGGCTACACAGTTGCGGCGCGAGCACTGCATTATTTAATATGATCACCGCGGTAAAGTCCTCGTACTGCACTGCATTTGAAACTGGGGGAATGGCCATACAGTCACTCCAGCAAAGAAATTAATTTAATAAAAGAAATTAATCTTTCTAACCAATTAACAATCAGCTCAAGAACTAGCAGTCGTATACGTACCACGCCTTGATTACTCCACTGCATGATTGTTTACGTGGTGTGTGTGTGTGTGTGTGTGTGTATTTGATAAATACACCAAAACTCAAGCAAAGTTGTCACTAAAACCGTCATGCACATGTTTTCTCAATGTCACTCGTAACCACGCGGCGATGACGTACCATGTACGCCACGCCTGCCTAGAATCATCGTTCAAAATCGCCGTGTCAGTAGTAGCATTTTTTTAAGTTTCATTTTCTTCCTAATCCTGTCACGAAATCCACCTGAAGTCGGTCTGGCGGACGCAAGGAAGTAAACGCTAACGCTCTGAATAGAATATTTATTGACGTTATAAGCGCGCGACTAGCCAACCGGACATACAAAGGCTATCACACTTCTAGAGAAGAACGCGGACACTACAAACTCAAGCGAGCACGAACAAGGTCACGTGCGAGGGAAGCTAGGAACTTGTGGTCGAACGTGAGATAACGCATCAGAAAGAAAGCTACTCTGCTCATTCTGAAAGCATAAAATGCTGGCTGGCTTTCAAAACGCCCCTGTTTGGTCATATCGTGAGCATATTGCTCATTTATAAACGTATGAAATTTTTGCCTCGTCCCGTGCCTTTAATAATAATCTATTCTTTCGTTCTTGCGCTTCGCTGCGGACAAGATTAACGCCAGTTTTCACAAATTTTGTTGATGATAATATTGCACTAATTTCAAGCGAACATGAGCAAGGGCCTTTTGTTTAAGCTCCGACGGCCTGTACGCCAGCTGAAAGGGGTATCTCGTATCGAGGGGGGGGGGGGGGGGGAGGTATTCGTGACGGCAGCAATCGCTTCGACCGAGGAAGTTGGACTAACGCGCCTATTCTTTCAATCTTCTCTCTGCTTTCGATATGTTACAACTTCCTTCGGTCTGTTAGCGTTTGTGATAGTGGCGCAGTTGGAGATAGTCATTATCTCGTGGCTTGGATGGAGGGACGGACGGAGGGCGGTATAGGCAAAAATATACAGACGAAGAGAGATGAAACTCTGGCGATTAAACGCATTCTAGCATTGAAAATGTTTACACTACTAGTTTTCCGTTGAGCAGTGGCACAAATTTAAAATAAGAACATCCTTCGATTCTTTTCTTGATTTCAATGACTGTTGCCTTCCCTTAAACACGTTGAGACATCTGAAGCCACTTCACTCGCTGCAGAGCCTCAAGCCCTGGTGCACCGTGCATCTATGCATCAACTCCCCAGCAGAAGCTACTAACCACGGTTGGCCTTTGGGACCAACTGGCTGCCACGAGATGCTCTCCACCCCTTTCCCACCTGCGAAGATCGCGAAATGGAGTTTAAAGAGCCACTATCAAAATTCGTTGTGACGTCGCTTTTTCTGAATGTAAACACCCGAAGCAACATGAGGATGGCGTGTTGACACGGTCGGAAAATCAGCATCGTTGCCTCGGGCCACTCATTTGTGAAACCGTCCACTGCGCTGTTGGGAGTAACGCGGGTATGAACAGATGCAGTGGGTGTAGGGCCTGCTAATTTGCGAAGGCATGTGGTGAGCGGCTGTGAGAAACCGGGATGTCGAAACGCCAGCTTCGGTGTCTCGTGTGAGGTTAGCCCCTGCGAGTCCGAACACGCACCGAAGTTTGGAAAAGAAATAATAACTACAAAAATATCAACGCACGTTTCAGATGCCCACGTGGATCGACGACAGGGTCAGCATGGACACCAGTCCGGGGTTGAGGCGGAGCTGCTATATCCGCGGTGTTAAATGGAACAGAACTCAACATACATTGTGCAGTGATCATTACAATATACAAATCACAGTGCCGTACAAATCACCCCATCACGACTAAAAAACACAAACTGGTTAACTGGGATGCACTTCGCGCTGCACGCACCGCCCACCAAGACACTACCATCACAGACGTCGATGCTTGGGTGCAATCACTCAAGCTTGACGTTCACCACAACACATAGCACATTAAAACTACAAACGAAACCCCTGCGCTGAACACATGCCTAGCACACCTATGGGAGACTTATCACAACCTCCTGGAACCCTGGAAAGGCTACAAATATAAGACGACGCCTAAGAATGGGCTGGCCGCGCTGCAGACTCAAATCCAACAACAATCAGAGGAGCTCTGCCGATCCAACCGGGGACAGATATGTGACGGAATCGCAGGAAACCTCTCCAGCAAACGCGCATTGAAACACCTTCGAGACCTCATTGACCCCACATACACCTAATCATCAACAGAACACCACGTGACACGCCTCACACAACAACACACTGACGATCCCAAGGCCCTCATAAACACACTTCAGAACACGTACACCTCTGCGGGTGCTTGCACACCTCGACCCCTCTACGCAGGTTCAGCCAATCACACTCGGCACAGACCTCACTTATACGGAAGTGAGAGCGGCCGTCTTGAGTCTCCGAACAAACTCCGTACCTGGTGCAGACCAAATGAAAAACTCATTCTCCGTTATTGTACGACCAATCGATCACCCAAATTACGCAGTAGTTCAACCCCTGCGGAAGGAAGGGTTCAAGAGAAAACAATCTGCGAAAAAAGACGCAGGACCAGAGGAAGACACACACAGACTGTCGCCGGAGAGATGGTGGGCATCCTCTAGCAGCCCTGGCGCCACGCTAAGGTAATTTTTGTAACCAATTCGAGCAAACCACTTACACTTCAAAACCTTCACCCGATTTCGCTAACTTCATTCCTTGGGAAGCTGTCGAGACCCACAACGCACATGGCGGACAGCAATCTATACCTGCAAAGCATGGTTGGATTCCGCCCCGATCTATCCGCACAGGACACCATGCATGCTGCAACTCACACACAACCTTTTCAACCCGCTTCTGCCTTGTCCCACCAAGGCAGTCTTAGCCTTAGATCTGTCTAAAGGTTTTGGTAGCATTGAACACAGGCGATCATGATTGCCCTATCTTCATTGAGTGTGGGGGCGCGTACGTACAAATACATTCAAGCGTTCCTCACTGACCGCACGGCTGAGATACATGTTGGCCTCCTCTCATGCTCCTCCTACACGCTTCAAAGTATCGGAATCCCTCAAGGGCCCGCCCTCTTCCCGTTCCAGTTTACATCACCTTTATCCCCTCGTCCGCAAAGTGGCAAACTATTCCCCATCTGAAGCACACTCTTTATGCCATCGACATCGCACTGTGGACCACCCATGGCAGTGACGGCGACAATGAAGGCAGTCATCGCAAACTCAGACAGTTCGTCCACCTAAATTCAAGAATGGCATCTTTTCAGTGCCATATCCATTTCAACCTACGCTGGAAGTCCCAGGGCCTCATCCCAAAGTCTCTGAGGTTACCGCACATTGTGCCTACACTGTTTGGAATGCAAGTCGCCGCCAGAGCCGAAAAACTCCTGCTTCAAGCACGGATCGCCGAAACGAAAGCCACGATCAAAGTTTTCAAAGGAGTATTGTTTGCGAAATGTTTACTCCATCGTGACCTGACGGACACCTTCCCAGAAGTTGTGCTGCACGCTAACAGCGTCACCGCTAAGACGAGAGACAGAAGAATGTCTGCTCAAGAAGGCAAGTTGTCATTTATCCTACAGAGGAGCGTCCGTACTCGTGGCTCTACTGGCATCTACAATTTTTCCCCCCATGAACTAGATTCCGCTGAGCATTCCCTGCTGAGCAGTGGACTGAACTTCAACGTTGATGCGGCCCCTAAGCCTGCAAGAATGATCTGTGCATTCGAACAAGCTGTTCAGCAGGTTTAGCCTATTCGACGAGAGGAGGGACGTTCACGTGCCATTGGAGCCCTTGAAAAACTGTCCCAGAAGAAAACGGGGTTCCTATCGCTGCCAGAAAATTAAGCCATCAAATAGTCGTTTACGAACAGCAAAATCGCAATCTCACCCGCTGACAAAGGCAACGCCACCGCAGTTTTGGACCATTCCGAATAGATCGAGACAATGTCCCATCTGAATCTCAACCGTGATCAAAAAAAATTGAATCGGTACTGCAGAACCTGTTGACTGAAGTATTCAAGTGCGTACATCCTCAGAGGAAACACTTGTACAACAAGCTTTTTTGCCACAACGGCTCGGCTCCCGCGATTAACGGAGCACCGAAGGTGCAGAAGCCAGGCGTACCACTGCGACCAATCGTAGACTACAGGCGTTCAGCACTGTACCAACTTTTCTGCCACCTGCACGAAGTTCTTCGGCCGCTAGTGGGAAAAAGCGACGACCTAAGTTAAAGGTTCTGGCCACTTTGAGAAAAACTAAAGCCGACATCGATTGCCGATGAGGACGTCATGGTTTCATTTCTCGTGAAATCTATGTTCACGTGCGTCCCGTGGACTTCGCAGTACAGTGCTGCAAGGAAACGCTTTCCGTAGACGGCTCATTGCCTTCAAAGACTCTGTTCGACGTGGACGACCTGTGCTGTCTCTTGAGATTTTGTCTCGACAACACATATTTTGTCTTCAGTGGAACTTTCTACAGGCAGCGATTCGGCAAAACAATGGGAGCCTGTGTCTTCCTTGTCTGCGCCAACCTAGCATTAGAAGGCATTGAGAGAGGAGCCATTTCAACGTTCCAAACGACACCAAAGTTAATCCTACAACATGTGGATAACTGTTTCAGCATTACGCATCAGGAAGATGTGCAGCCTTGCCTTCTTCATTGAAATTCAATTCAGCCATCAGTACCAAATACTGTCGAATAAGAAGTCAACGGAAAAATCTCCTTTCTTGATGTCCTCGTACAGAGAAATGCAACCGTGCCTGAAACCTCAGTATATCGCAAACTGACGCACACCAGGAAGTACCTTCACTTTCAGTCCGCTCATCCAATTTGTCCTAAGCGGGCAGTAGCCAATTCGTTTTTTAATCGCGCATTCACCCTATGCTCGAGCCAAGAAAACGCCGCTGTGAAACCGACAAAGTGAAGCAAGACTTGCAGAACAATGGATATCCTCAGATGCTAATGAAAAGCCAAGAGCGCTCAGCTCAAGCCTCCCGTCCTGGCCAACAGTAGAAAAACACAGAAGACATGAGAGCAGGCATTCCGTGTGCTTCCGCGGTAAGCGAAGCACTTTCACGCATTTTAAAAGGTTGTGACGTGCACATTTCTCTTATGCTTTCCGGCAAGTTGAAACAACAGCTGGTCTGGTTAAAATATCGTCAAGATCTCTCAAGGTACTCGGGCGTGGTATACAAGATACCGTGTCAAGTCTGTGACGCTGCTTACATTGGCCAAACCGGAAACTTCAGACGCAGGCTCAAAGAGCACCAGAATGACGTCACGAACAGCCGCTCCACATGTAATGCTTTAGCGGAACACAGCGTATCAACGGGACGCAACATCGTTTGGGACGAAGCATCAGTCATTGCCACCGAGAAAAACTTACCATCGCGCCTTCTTTTAGAAACTTTTCATAAACATAACACGAAGCATGCTCTTAACGGGACATGTGGAAATGTTTCGGAGATCTACAATTGACACTACACAATTTTAAGTGTACTTGAGCCAACTTCGTTCCATGCGGCGCTCTATGTGATCACGGGACCCGTACGGGCCCCGAAACGTCGTGTTCCTTTTTTCGTGAAATATTTTGGCGAGTGTATGTTTATTTCTACAATTATTTGTACAATAGAGAACGCCTTACAGGAAGCAGCAACCCTCACACAAAATTACGCAGGGAGATTTGGACTGCCTTGCTCCGCAGAAAAGTTTGCACTGCTCCTCTGCCGCCCTGAGAAACATCGCTCCCCTCGCTCCTCCATTGCAATCGAATGAATGACAAATCAGTACCGGAGGTTGACACCGTCCACGTATTCCGCCTGCACACCCAGAACGATGGCAAAAACTCCACCACCCTTAAGAAACTCAAGCAGGTTGCAGGCGCGATATCGCATCTCATCCGCAAAGATTCAGGGCATCGTAGAAGCATGAAGGAACGCGACCTCTGTCGCCTCATTCATGCCTTCGTCCTCAGCCGTGTGCCCTACACTACTCCATACCTACAACTATCGATATAAATGCTTTTGGATGGCTTGATCCGCAAGGCATTCAAGGTCGCACATCTTCCCCTCAACACCACCACAGACAGATTACTAGGCCTCGGCCTCCATTACACGATCGGGGAACTCGTCGAGGCCCATCGGCAGGTCCGAAACATCAGGATTTCAAAAACTTCCTCAGGCCGATACATCCTAGACTCCCTCGAAATAAGAATGCCGGCCAACGACCCAACCCTCCTCCCCATTCCTCTGTCCTTTCATCGAGAGATGCTCAAATACGCACCCGTCCCATCATGAGACAACCCTCCTCCCCATTGCTCTGTCCTTTCATCGAGAGATGCTCAAATACGCACCCGTCCCATCATGAGGAGCGCCCCAGAGCCAGTGCGAAGGCACTCCACCGAGTGTACGGCTCCGAGCAGGACGGCGTATGGGTTCACGCTGCCTGCACGGGTGATGAAGAAACAGCAGCTGTGGTGGACTCCACATCATTCAACCTCCTCACTCTACCTCTCCCCCCAAACACCGCCCAAGAGGCTGCAAAGAAAGCCGCCATCGCATTGGACATCACATAAACGGTTGCCCATTACATTTTAACAGACTCTAAAACTGCAATCCTAAATTTTGCGTGAGGCTTAGTCCACGTCTTGCTTTCGGCACACTGTGCTCGACCGATGCACCCCAAACACGCCATGTTGAGCTGATATTGACACCGGCCATTCATCGTCGTCGTTCTACTAGAACCACGAGAGCGCGGAATGCGCGCGCGAGCTGACCTTAAAAAAAGAAGCCGAAGTGTCTGGCTGCGAATGCTCCGCTTTTGGGACTGCTACTGACGTCCGCTGCAGTCACCTACTTTGACGTATCCAACCGAGCTGTACCACCCGTGACATCTGGTGGAGGGCGCTGGGTAACGTATTTCATGCCTCGGACTCCCCCAGCAAGCAGGGATTCAAGTCCTCGAGGGTCATCTGCCATCGAGGTGACGCCTGTACACCACGGCAGCCGCCGGCCCCAAGGCCTTCAACCCGAGTTTGGGCTTTTGGAGTTTCGCTCAACCCAAGCGGCTCGTTCAGCGCCTTCGTCGACGACCGTCCAGCCCGAAATAGGCATGCAGACGACGATTAGTTCACCTTCTGTTGTGCTGCAGCAGCCTCGGGAGCCACCGATGTTCCAAGGTTCTCCAGGCGAAGACCCGGAAGACTGGCTGGAGAAATTTGAACGCGTGGCCCGGTACAACAGATGGGCGGAAGACTCCAAGCTTCAACACGTGTTCTTTTTGCTGGAGGGCGCAGCTCGTACGTGGTTCGAGAACCGGGAGTCGTCCATAACGACGTGGAACGTATTTAAAGACCAGTTCCTGAAGGATTTCACCACGGTGATTCGAAGCGAACGGGCCAATCTGCTCCTTCAGTCCCGAACCCAGCTACCAAATGAAATCATTCTGGTATACTTCGAAGAGATGGCAAAGTTATTTCGTCGAGCTGACCCGGACATGACAGAGCAGAAGAAACTCCGGTACCTTATGCGAGGTGTCAAGGAGCAAATCTTTGCCGGACTCGTTCGCAATCCACCGAGCACTGTCGCAGAGTTTCTGTCGGAGGCAACCACCATAGAAAAGACACTCGATATGCGGTTGCGGCAATACGAGCGTCAACCTTTGGCCATGACTGCGGCAACCACGGACATCAGTAACACCCACATGCTTCGCGAAACCGTACGAGCTATCGTTCGCGAGGAGCTCCAGAAGCTGTTCCCGGCTACGCCGCCTGCGCCAACGGTTACTGCTCTATCCGAGGTTATTCGGGAAGAGGTGCAACAGGCGCTTACAACACCAGCTCCCTTTCAGCCGTCCACAGCCCCACCGCAAATGACATACGCCGCTGTTGCTCGTCGCGCACAACCGCCGCCGACTCGTCTTCAGGAAACCCCGGCCTCTTCTCGGCCGCCCCCACCTGCTCGCCCTGCTCCATCGTATCCCCGTAAAACTGACATCTGGTGCACTCCCAACTACCATCCTCTCTGCTATCACTGCGGCGAGCCGGGCCACCTGTACCGCAACTGCAGGTATCGTCAGATGGGCCTGCCGGGGTTCCCTGCAGATGCACCACGTCCGCAGCCTGGGCAGCGACCCAGAGAAATCAACGATTATCTGGCCGAATCTGCCGGTGGGACCCGCAGGTCGCCATCCCCACGTCGTCAGTCTTACGGTGACTTTCCTCTGGGAAGGTCGCCAAGCCCCCGCCAGGAAAACTAAAGGCAGCAACCTTTGAGGGGGAGGTTGCTCACCGACGAAATGTAACAGACCCTCCTACGCCGCAACTAGGTGGCCACCCGATGCCACGACCGAATGCCGTCCAACACCGTGAAACGCCGACTCGACGGGAATGCCACCTGACGTATCGAAATGAACCCGCGCCGCACCGCAGCCGTGACCGAACACCGCGCCGTACCGCTCACACGCCGTCTACGACAGCAAACCTGAGCATTTTCCTGGACGGAACAGACGTCACTGCACTCGTCGACACAGGGGCGGATTACTCTATCCTCAGTAGAAATTTCGCCGCCACTCTGAAAAAGGTCACCACTCCGTGGATGGGCCCACAGATTCGTACAGCCGGGGGTCACTTAGTTACACCGACCGGGACTTGCACATAAAGAGTAGCAGTTCAAGGCGCAACCTACCTGGCAACGTTCGTTATACTCGAACATTGTTCAAGTGACGTCATTCTCGGGATGGATTTCTTGACCGAGAATGGAGCGGTCATCGACCTCCAGTCAAAGGCCGTGTGTTTCTCCACAGAGAACGCAATACACAGAGATCCAGACCATCCGACCGCACTTTGCATCCTGGATGACCACGTCACCATCCCACCTCGTTCGAGTATTATGGTTTCTGTCGGCGCAAAGACTGTGCGGAATTTCGAAGGCGTCGCGGAAGGCAACCAGATCTTGCTTTTTGCCAGGAGCCTTGCTGTCGCCAGAGGAGTCGTTAATCTCGTCGACGGAGAAACAGAAGTGCTGATAACCAATTTCGGTGGTGCACACCAACATCTGAACGTGGGAACCGTTGTGGCTCACGTTGATGCCATCGCCCATGTCAGCAGCACACCCAGTATTTCCACAATGTCTTTGTCGCAAGAGCAGAGCCCAGTCACTGGTTTCACGTTCGACGTCAATCCAGCACTCTCCCCGACGCAGCAACAACAAGTTAAAGATCTTCTGCGCTACGGCGACATCTTCTCGGTATCATCGCGTGTTTTACGAACTCACCTAGCGAAGCATCGCATTATTACGGACGATAACGTGCACCCTCTCCGACAGTCCCCCTACCGAGTGTCTCCCGCTGAACGCGACGCTATTGGCCGCCAAGTCAAGGAAATGCTCAGCGACGACGTAATTCGTCCTTCCCGGAGTCCCTGGGCAGCGCCAGTCGTCCTTGTGAAGAAGAAAGACGGAACATTGCGGTTCTGTGTAGACTACCGTCACTTAAACAAAATCACCAAAAAGGATGTCTATCCTCTCCCCCGGATCGGCGCGTCTCTGGATCGCCTTTGTAGCGCTAAATACTTTTCTTCGATGGACCTCAAGTCAGGTTACTGGCAAATTGAGGATGATGAGCGGGACCGTGAAAAAACAGCTTTTATTACTCCAGATGGCCTGTATGAATTTACGGCCATGCCCTTTGGACTGTGCTCTGCACCGGCAACTTTCCAACGACTCATGGATACCGTCCTTGCCGATTTAAAATGGCAGACGTGTCTCGTCTATCTTGACGATGTTGTCGTCTTCGCCCCGACTTTCCAGGAGCATCTTCACCGCCTCGAATTGGTCTTACAAGCAATAAGGTCTTCTGGACTCACGCTCAAAAATGAGAAATGCCACTTTGCGTATACAGAGCTGAAGTTCTTAGGGCACGTCGTGAATCAAGCCGGTGTTCAGCCTGATCCTGAAAAAAACAACAGCTATTGCCCATTTTCCGCCGCCGCAAGACCTGAAAGCTGTCCGCCGTTTTCTTGGATTGTGCGCGTATTACCGTCGCTTCGTGAAAGATTTTGCTCGCGTTGCCGAGCCGCTGACGCGCCTAACAAGGTCGGACACACCTTTCACATGGGAAGCAGCACAAGAAAATGCATTCCGCAGCCTTCAAAGCCTCCTGCAGGCGCCTGCCGTTCTGGCTCACTTCGACGTAAACGCCGACACGGAGCTCCATACTGATGCCAGCAACATCGGCTTAGGTGCTGTCCTGGTCCAGATCCAAGCAGGTCAAGAACGGGTCATCGCTTACGCAAGTCGATGTTTGTCACCAGCCGAATCAAACTATTCCGCTACCGAGAAAGAATGCCTTGCCATTGTATGGGCCACTTCGAAATTCCGACCATACCTTTACGGCAAAAATTTTAAGGTGGTGACCGATCATCATGCCTTATGCTGGCTCGCAAGCTTTAAAGACCCGTCCGCTCGCCTCGTCCGATGGAGTCTGCGGCTCCAGAAATACGACATGACTGTCGTGTACAAATCCGGGCGCAAGCACTCTGACGCCGATTGTCTGTCCCGCGCCCCAGTAGATCCTTCTACCGACGCCTGTAATGATGACGACATCTTACTGACTGCTCTCAGCGCCTCCTGCCTCGCTGACCAACAATACGCCGACCTCGAACTCCGAGACGTAATGGAATTTCTCAACGGCAGCACGACCGCCCCACGCGCTTTCAGGCGCGTGTTGCCATCTTTATGCATCCGCAATGGTCTTCTGGTCAAGAAAAATTTCGCTCCAAACAATACGCAATACCTAATCGTCGTACCGCCTAGCCTGCGCAATGAAATCCTCCAAGCCTCCCATGACGAACCCACTTCTCGTCATTTGGGCATAGCCCGTACGCTAGCCTTTATCCAAGAGAATTACTACTGGCCTCGTCTCCGTGCTGATGTCACTCACTACGTCAGAACGTGCCGAGCCTGTCAGCGTCGCAAGGTACCGTCAACCAAACAGGCTGGGTTCTTGATGCCCATTAGACCACCCACAAGGCCCTTCCAACGAATAGGAATAGACATGCTGGGTCCGTTCCCACGTTCGAACTCTGGCAACAAATGGATAATTGTCGCGACGGACTACCTTACCCGCTATGCAGAAACGTCAGCTCTACCCAGCGGCACCGCTTTAGAAGTCGCTAAGTTCTTCGTGCATCAAATCGTACTCCGCCTTGGGGCACCTGAAGTGCTGATCACTGACAGAGGCCCTGCGTTCATGGCTGAGCTGCTGCAGGAGATCTTGGTTTACAGTCATACCGACCACCGCCGAACAACGTCGTACCACCCTCAAACGAACGGGTTGACTGAAAGACTGAACCGAACCCTTTCTGACATGATTTCCATGTACGTTGATATTGAACACAAAACGTGGGACGAAGTGCTTCCTTATGTCACCTTCGCCTACAATACGGCCATGCAAGAAACAACGCAGATGTCCCCATTCCAACTCGTCTACGGCCGTGCAGTTACGACGATGCTCGACGCAATGTTACCACATCTGGACGACTCTAGCCTTCACACTGATACCTACACGTTCCTGGAACGCGCCGAAGCTGCTCGCCAACTGGCCAAAGTTCGAATTCAGGACCAACAACTTCGAGATGCAGATCGCTACAATCGGCGCCGTCACGACGTCCATTATGCGCCTGGCGACCGTGTGTGGGTGTGGTTCCCCATTCGGCGACGAGGACTGAGCGAAAAACTCCTCCATCGCTACTTCGGACCATACCGCGTGGTCAGGTCATTGGGCGACCTCAACTACGAGGTCATTCCCGATGGATTTCAGTGGTTCACGTGGTCCGCCTGAAGCCTTATCACGATCGGTAGCCTCGCCCACTAACCCCGTTCAGTCCTTCCGACCTCTCCACTCACTCCCAGCATCGGGACGATGCTTCTTTTTGCCGGGGAGTAATGACACCGCCCATTCATCGTCGTCGTTCTACTAGAACCACGAGAGCGCAGAATGCGCGCGCGAGCTGGCCTTAAAAAAAGAAGCCGAAGTGTCTGGCTGCGAATGCTCCGCTTTTGGGACTGCTACTGACGTCCGCTGCAGTCACCTACTTTGACGTATCCAACCGAGCTGTACCACCCGTGACAATATGACTCTCTGTGCACTCCAGGAATCCCGGAAACGAGGCCGACAACCGCCAACCGCCAACAGAGGTTCTTCAAACTGGGCTATGGTGGCCTCGGATCGGGATTCGCGAGGGAGCGAATGCACTCGTTCAGCGAGCTGACGCAGGCATACAGAGCATCGCACCAGCTCTACCCAGCTCTATGGCGCAAACTACGCTCTGGCGCGAACTACAGACACACAATCTGTCCTCACCCTAGCCCACTATCATCCCTCCTTCCCTACTCCTGCCTGCATCCTGTGCCAAGAACTGTTCGCCTCTTCCCTCCACATCCCATTGTTCTGCGCGGCGCGGCCTCCCCCGCGCGGCCTAGAGGACCTCAAGACGTGGGAGGACTGGGACACCCTGCTGCGCTCGGAGGGTCCGGCCGTGCTGACCATCGTCACCAGCCGGGATGGCAGTCTTACTGACCTTAGGGACAAACTCTTGAGAACAGTGGTGTCGTGCACAGGGGCACGCCTCGAATTCCTCTCCAACAATAATGTTTTTATTTCTCTCTCTCTCTTTCAATGTTACCGGCGCGAAGCAGCGTCGAGTTGCCCGATACAGCACAGTGCTCGCTCTGTAAGCAGGTTCAGCAGTAGTTGAACCGCAACTAATTTTTTTTACATATGGTATCACATGTAATCCTCTTCTCATAATAGTTGCTGGCCGTCCGGCATCTTCACGGAAGCAGCGTGGATAGTGTCGCACATCTCCCGTACACCGTTATGGCAAGTGGTTCACAGTTCTTCCTCTCTCTGATAAGCGATGTCCTCAATTTAACGCGTCAGACTGCATCAGAACCCTCCCACCGAATGACGAAAATGAAAGCGGTTGTTTAGCAGGGAACTTTCGTCGATCGTAAGCAGGGGAATAAATCGGATTCCCAGATTCACATAACAAGAAATGTTTCCACGGCAGACGTAATGGCAATAGAGACAAATTACAGTTTACAATTAATACACATGCCGGTTCACATATAAGAGAGATAACAATAGAACGCGTATGTATTTATAACAAAGTACGTTGCATGTAATGCGTGAAGAGAATTTATATATTTAAGCCCATGTCTACGGGTAAAGTTTTATTTCCCCAGTAATGGCACGGAGCGCGTTAGACATGCTTGCACCTAGAAGGCATTTTAAAGGCTAAGCCCGTCGTTTATCTATCGAAGTAAATGGTGTGATCCCGTGCTTATTCTACTACAGTCAAAATTTACAAATACGCGTGTTCTAAAGACTACGAGACAAATACCCAGGCTGTGACGTCCTTCACAGCATCATTTGATATTGTTCTCGTCGTCTTCCCAAAAAGGCGCGGTGTGGTCTTCACGCACGTGGTGCGATCGGCAGCCCGAAGCAACTGCATCACGAGAGTGCATGGCCTGCGTGATCAAACGCTTCCTTCAAAGAGCGATTTAGAATGTAAAAAATCAGAGCATTAATTACCCGTGTTTCGTGTTTCGAGCTGTGATTTTCTGATCTGCGTCGCCTAAAATTAGATCATACATACGTCCTATTTTATCAATACCACGTGAGATCTTCGCAAGATATTTTGAACCAAGCAGCTGTTCGCACCGGGGAAGCGCTTTAGACCAGCCCCTAGCAAGTAGCGATCCCGTAACTTGATTGTTCGAACCCTTAGAGTATCTGTTACGGGTCCAAGTTGGACTTATTTTTGGAAATGTGGCGGAGAGTTTGAAGGATGCTTCACTCCCGCCACCGGTTGGCCCGGTATTGCAGTACCTCCGAGATCGGCCTTGTCTTTAGCGCGTCTTTACTATCCGGTCTTTCTATACCATCTTTCAACTCCACTTCTATCTGCACGTGGTAGCGATAGTGGCTCGGCTTGAGCCAGTGGGCAGGCCTGTGCACTTTGCTTTTCTTTCTTCCTGGCAACAACAGACAGACAGACAGACCCCGGTCATACCTACATGGTGCTGTGACTTCGGTGATCAACGAGGCCGAGTCCACGGGCGGAGCCCAGTGCACTGCACTACGGCTGGCAGAAGCCCGCCCATTCTCCTAATTGGGGAATCTGGGTCATTTATTTTTGGTAGTTGGGTTCCGGCGCGCGCGCCCAACCCATTCAGTAATTAATTCAAAAGAGAGATGACATGACACTTCCACATTTGCGCGGAAGGACGACATATGTAAGTCACCGTTACGCTTACCTTAGTTGAGAATAAGGCGCGAAGCGCAAGCATCAAGAATACATTCCTACTCAGAGCTTGGCTCCCTCTGAGGGCCAGTGTGTCCTGCACCTGTGCCAATTAGGGAACCATGTCTACATGTTATTTTACGCTCTGTTTGTGCTAGCGTTTAGACATTTGGAGGTGGATGAGTTTTCAATATTATTGCATTTCAGACTTATCATGTTGGAACAGCATCTACTGAAGGTGAGGAACTGCTCTTTCAAAGATAGGTAAGCGGCCACAAGTAATAAATAGAGGCATGCACTAAACTTAGCTAAATCAAATGCAGTAATGATAAATGAACAGCGAACCCAAGCAGCACAAGTAATTGGCCCATTATGAGAACTGTATTGGGAAAGCTGGCCCTACAAAGGACCAGGATGAGGCCATCCTGCTGCAATATTGGGTCGATGACCTGTGCTGCTTGGGAAGTGTCCTTGACTCTAGTGGAATCACTCTAGTGGAATTGGTGTGTGATTTTTTCTCGTCTGGATTCATTCAAAACTTGAGGCCTTTCCTCAAGGCGTCAGTCATGGTCCGCGGTGAGAGGTATGTTACAGCAGTCCCGCTGCGGTCCGTTTTGTGTTATTTTCGTAGATTTCGACGCAAATTTGACTAAATAATTCAAACAGATGAGGGGTGAGACGTTGGCATTGGCGAAGCTTCTGAAAGCTATTACTTCAGCATGCTTTGAAGGCAAACAAGGTGATGACAGCTGCAAAAATGACCAACCGCTGTCGATAATTTCGCTCTTAGAATACGGCCGACTGGTTGGCAGTGTAAATCTTACCAATTAATTTGATCGCATCCTGATGTGTATGGTCTATGCCGTGTACCCATCCCACCATGAGCTGGGCCAAAGAGCCCGTGCGAGGGCACTCCACCGAGAGTATGGCTCCGAGCCGGACACCGCATGGGTGGACGCTGCCTGCACGGTTGATGAAGCGACAGCAGCCGTGGTGGTATCCTCTTCACCTGCCCTCCTCACACTGCCTTTAGCTCCAAACACCTCCCCAGAGGCTGCAGACGAAGCCACCTTCGCAAATGCCATTACCCACACGCAGACCCGGTACATTTTAACGGACTCTAATACTACAATTTGATATTTAGTGCGACGGGTGCATATTTCTCGGCAGCGGACCTTTCACCTTTAGATGCGATATTCATGTTTCACTTACACTGCAAACGATTCGGCCTTATATTCAAGTTAATTCTTTCGACACAGGTTGGTCATTTTTGCAGCTGACATCACCTTGCATGCCTTCAAAGCATGCTGATACAATCGCTTTGAAAAACTTCGCCAATACAGTCGTCTCGCGCCTCACCTCTCTGAAATAATTTGGCCTAAGTTGCGTCACAGTCTACGAAAATCGCTTGGAAATAGCGGCGAAGCGTCGGAGAACCACCTCTAAAGGCTCTCTGCTCTTAAAACAGTTAGCGCACCGGATTCAAGTGAAAAGCGGATGCGTCAAGCCTATAAGACAGGACACGGAGGACGGTATCATCATCTGCATCACAACCCGGCACCTGACATGTGCCTGAGTCGTACTTCGTCAGAGCCTGGGCGCTACAAAAGGAGGCCTGAACCGTCGGCCTGTCTGACTTCGCAGTAGCGGCTTCGGAAGCGTCGGAGAACCACCCCTAAAGGCTCTCTTCTCTTACCGCAAGTTAATTACAAGAGCGATCTGCTCGCATATATCGAACTTCGAATTGTACGGCTCGTCGCTGCTGCCAGTTTTAGCTGCTTGAGTTGCTGACCCTGCTGGTGTGCTCGAATACTGGGTTTTGACGATGATTGTGTGTTTTGGAAATGGCTTGACAGGGTAATGTCCTTCCGTTAGCTAACTATGAGAAAAGATGTAGATTTCAAACGCGATATAAGGGCTGACCTCCGAAATTTGAAAGACAGTGTCAAGCACTGTAGCGACATATGTGATGGCGTGAATAAAATCCAAACAGAGATCAAAGAAATTCAAAAGGCTGTCTAAACAAAATGATGAACTGACTGCTGAAAACCAAAAGCTTAGTGAAAGTGTCAAGAACTCAAGCAGTATCTGAGAGCAAACAATATATAAATAAAGGGTTCACCTGAGGAGGGTTATTCAATGAACTTAGGGAAAAGGATTGGAAATCTGATGAATGAGCCAATTTTCGACTCTGATATTGATGTGTGCCATCGCGTCAGTACCTCTAAGTCCGACAGGAAGAACATTGTTTTCCGTTTTGTGTAGCGTTCATACCGAGGCAAGCTCCTGAAGAAATGCAAGCTGCACAATATTGATACCAAATACCTCAACTATTTTTGCAAGGGTACACGTGTGTACGTGAATGAACACCTGACTGACAAAAACAACATGCTTCTCGATGCAGCCATTGCTCAAACCAAAAGAGCCGGATGGAAGTTTGTGTGGTTTACTCGCGACCGAATTCTTGCTAGTACGGGCGAGGCGGCAGACATTGTCAGAATCGCAAGTACGACAGATATTGCCAAGATTGCAAGCTAGACCATAACCCGCACTTTTGTGTGCTTCAGAAGCTATAAATGGATAGGTAGAAAATTTGTTGTTCCTGTTATGACTGCCCTACATTCAACAATATGCGCACAACTAAGATCTTACCGTTTGCGACCATACGTTTGGACCAGAGAAGAGTTAAAAGCAAGAAAGACGATTTAGATATGTACCTTGGTTCTCGTGTTGTAAAATTTGATATCATAGTCCTTACTGAAACTTAGTTAAAGATGGATTAAGTGCCTCCTCATATTCGAGGTCGTTATAAGAGAAAACACGGGAGGTGGCGTTATAGCGAATTAGTTTAGGTGTAGTTCCGTATATGTAATTCTACATGACCTAATGGAGCTAAATGAAAATATCAAAAGCTTATTTGTTAAATTATCGAACGTGGTAGTCGGTGTACTCTACAGACCACTCTCTGGCATTGTAGCGGAATTCTTAAATAATTTTGAAAACGCCCTGGAATCACTAGGGCATCAACCTCCCTCTTTCGTTATTCTCGGTTGTGTGAATATTGATGATCTCTCTTATCAACCATGTGCAGAAGAATTTAAAGATATTGTTCATGAGCAAGCGTGCAAAAATATGATAACCCAACCAACCGGGACTACTGGTGATGCAGCCACGTGTATTGATGTGTGTGTCCATAACATTGAAAGCGAAAAGTTTAGTGGTGGTGTGATGACAAGAAATATCACTGAGCATATGCCAATCTTCTGCCTGGGCTCTGTCTGAGAGCAACTGAGAGCATATACACAATCAGGAATATACTCACCTCCTTAAAACAGGTTTTTGATTATTATCTTTTTTTCTAGATTATGTCATGGAATATTGGTCGAGGGAAGAACGACAGCCTATATTTATAATGAATTAATTAGCGCACAAAAAAGGTGCTACGCTTGTATGAGAACCAGAGAGGCGATAGACGCAACTTACAGACAGGGCCGGTTTTCGTTAAATACAACATGCGAAAAGCAAACCAGGTCTATTACTTTAAACTGCTGCAGTGTATCCATCGAACCAAACCACTTATCTCTGCAAGAGAACACAGCTGTATATATTCGATCCTTGATCGTAAACGGAGAACGCCTGTGATGTGAACTAATTATGGTCGCCAAACGCTAAATTTTCAGTCTGCTAAACTGTTGAATACATCTGGAAAGCAAAGAGGTTTCAGCAAATCTTTTACTGTTTTTAAATGGGAATACAGACACAGCTTGGTTAATTCATTAATTTTATACACAACTAAATGGTACCTGTTATTACTAGACCGTGACCAAATCGGTTGAATCGCCAATACGTGTTCCGCGGTTTACACAGGGGGTAAGGTAAGAAATGCTTGCCATTAGATACAAAATTATTCTGGTGTCCTAGTTTTGCTTGTCTTGTTCATGACGGGGAGATGGCGCAGGAAGAACATCAGGGACGGAAAGGGAACGACGCGTGTTACCTTTGCGCTATTTTTTTTTGCCATGAATGTTATCCAACTCACCGAAATTTCGGCTTCGCTTTTCTTGTATATTGGTTTAGATTTTTGTATTGCCGGTTTCGCACTTCATGTTTTTTATTGCTTGTGCCCTTTGCATGCAAACCTGGATGTGTTAGCAGAAGCCGCGTATTCTTACAACGCTGGATCATTTGAGACTGATGTACAGGGCGGTACAATTTTGCCTTTTAAAGAGTTGTTTACATTGTGTCCCTACTACTGACCGAAGTGTTACGCATGAGTACTGTTCGTTGCTGCAAAAATTTGTACAAGGGGCCAAGGCCTCTTCAGGCTCTAAGCCTTTAGCCTTGGCCTCTTAGACACTGTCCGAGGAAGGAATAAAGGAAAAAAAGTAACAGAAAACAGACTTCCATGGGACTGCTGTGACATACCTCTCACTGAGAACAATGGATGACGTCTTGCAAAAAGGCCGAAAGTTGTGCCTTTGTCGAAGGGAGAAAAAAAATGGCAAACCGATTCCACCAGTGTGATTCCAAATTCAACGACACTTCGGTTTACATTTATCATCAACGCAGTTCATTTTGTTAAGTTTACTTTAAATATATTTTCATTACCTGTGGCTGCAGTATCTATCAGTACAAGAGCACATCCTCACCTTCAATAGATACTGTTCGATCCTGACCAGCCTGATTATTTGTGGAATAAGGAGCTGGAAAATCTGAAATGCACTAAGATTGGAAGTTCATCCCAATAATGTTAGAACATGTGGTTTCACTTTCATAACAGCATTACCACGGAGACTCCGTGTTCATAATAATTTCACGTCGAAATCTAAACCCCAGCGAGAACAGACCGTAAAGAATCATATATGTCAGTGCGTCCGACATGGCTCCCTAACTGGCGCAGGTGCAGGGGGACCTATAAAGCGAAGGACGCACTAGCGCTCAGAGGGAGCCTAGCCATGGGTAGGAGTGTGCTCTCGAACCCTTCCAACGTGCGCTTCTTACGCTTCGCGCCTTAATCTCACCTATATTAAGCGCATCTATAATTTGCATGCGTCGTCCTTCCGCGAAATCTGGAAGTATCATGTTAGGTCTCGTTTGGTTTGATTACGGCAGAAATTGACGCGCACGCCGAGACCCCACACCCAAAAATATGTGCCTCAGCTTCTGCCATTAGGAGAAGCGGGATTCAGCCGGACGTAGTGCAATGCACCGGCCTTCACCCGTGGATTCGGCATCGTTTAGGAGAATATTATTTTCCCGACAATTTATATAGTGCCAAGGACTTGTTACACATGTGGTCTGGTTTCCAAGGACATCACAATGAGCCATCATTGTACAGGTATCACATATCTCCAAATGACATTTCAGTGAACAATTCGTGGTTTCTACAGAGCTAGATCAAAGCAGCTTCATTATGTGCTTAAGTGGAATACAAGGAAGGAAAAAATGAGCAACACTCGCTAAACTTCATAATACGAAAGAATGGGCGTGGACACACCTCTATCGCTAACAACAATGAACCTTCCTGACCAGCGAAGGAGGAAAGCCTCCTCACCCAACACGACAAGGTCTTCAATCAGTGTTTCAGCATCAAAGATCTAAGGTGGTACAGTAAAAAGAACATTGCTTTCTGCGGTCGTCCCCGCAAGACAGCAAGTCCCCTTCTTTTCCAGAGTACATAAGTACCCACGCACATTAATAATTCAACAAAGAAATCGCGACTGAGACTGCCACCGCATGCGCACATGGAACATAAGCGCTACCAAGCGCCAGAACTTTCGCGCGACTATGCATTAAAAAACGGCATGCTTCAGAGTTTCATTTCGACCGCATTGCCGACATGAGACGGAGGGCGCCACGCCCCACGCTGCAAGGCGGTCGGCTGTGGGTAACGTTTACCATTCGCGAAGCCAGGTAAAATTGAATACATCAGTGGGGAGAGAGGCAAAGATTCTTTGTTTCCGCCTTTTGCGCATTTTCTTGCGCTAGTTTACATTAAGAGTGCGAAACGCAACATATTCGCAAGTTTCACTTGTGGACAATTCTTTCAAATCACAATCAGGAAGGCTACCTTCAAGAAAATGTAAGGATCTAACGACGTGTGTATATAAAACTGGTGAATTTTCAGCCGCAGGGCTTCCAATTAGATAACTAAAAGGAGCGACGCGATGTTCCTATTGAATATGCGGTGAGTGCTCTTCCTTGGTACGCTGTGTCTGAGATAAAGTCCCAAATGAGCCCTAAGGCCCATACACGACACGTAACTTCAAGATCCGGGACGCTGAAACCACCCTTGTAGGTGGGCAGGCGAAGAAAACCTCTTGCAACGCTCTCTGCGTGTCCACACGAGAAGAAAGGTCCACACGCTGTGGCCAGCCTCTGGACGATGCGGCGAGGAGGGTGCGCACTTTTTGTGACATAGAATAAGGAAGCTATTATGCTTGATTTGATCAGGTAAGCTCGTTCAGAGAAAGGTAGGTCGAAGGAATTTGCGCCTTCGATACGCTGATCAGCCTTGCGTTTTATTTCATTCTAGGTGGTTCGGGCTACTTCACCGGAGGAGAGGAACGTGACACCAAGATGTTTTACGCCATCTACCCATTAGACACCATCAGAAATATGGTCACTAAAAGATCCAAAGCGTAACGCTTGGCTTTTAGCTGGATTGAGATGTGCACCTGAAATGCAATTGTAAGCGTGAAAGAGCCTCATAAATGCTCTATAGCTGTCAATGTTTCTAACAAACAGAGAAATATCATCAGCATAAGCTGCTACTTTAACCTCGCGCAAGCCTGGGAGAGAAAAGCCCTGTATCGACTTGCAACTTTGAATTTTTTGCAACAGCGGTTCTAGGCAAAGGACGAAAAGAATTGATGACAGTGGGCAGCCCTGGCATATTCCACCGCTCACTGGAATGGGGTCAGTTATCTTATCGTTAACTACGAGGCTTGCTGACAATTCAGTGTACAACAATCTCATAACGTCTATCAGGCGCTTTGGGAGGTCAAAGCAGTATAGAATTGTGAAAAGGTAGTCCGAGGGATTTTTCTTGGTCTAGGCAAACAAAAGCTCTCGAAACCTGCGTGCCCGTAGCAAATGTGAACAAATCGCGGGTTAACGCTAGTGACGAAAAAATTGTGCGTCCGGGCACAAAACATGTCTGAGCATTGCTTATTATGTCAGGAAGAGCTCACGTTATCTGGTGTGCTAATATTGCATCTAGTATTTTGTAATCAGAGTTCAGTAGGGAGATAGGCCTCCATGCTTCTGGGTCGGACGGCACACCACCATTCTTTTGGAAGGAGCACTATACGACTCTCGTGAAAAGATCCGGCCGAAACCCGTCGACAAGAAGGCCATTGATCATGGACAAAAGATGCACATGTATCTCTGTGAAGAAATTTTTGCAAAAACAAGTGGTAGCCCATCTGGACCGGCTGCAGCGGAGGCGTTCATCCCCTGAAAAAAGAGGCGAAGCTCTTCCAGAGTGACTGGATTACATAGGCTGTCGTGGCGCTCTTAAGGTATGCAGGCTATGCATGAGAAAAATGAACAAACAGCTGCTTTTTAGATCGCTTATGCCTGTGCTCTCAGTTGTAAAGAGGCGTGTAAAATGTTCGCTAAAGACAGCCTTGATGTCCTCAGCGCTATCTGACTGTTCACTACTAGGAAGTTCGACAAACGGAATGGTTGCACGACCCTTCACGAAAGCGAAGCGAACGTTGCGAAGCAGAGCGGGGTCCGCGACTGGTCTATCATTAATATAAATCTGTGCTGCAGTTCGTGAGCTGAGGCGGAGCAGGAGTTCATAGCGCGCTTGTAGCTGATTGAGGTAATTCTGCATTGTAAAAGTGATGGGCGCACCACGCTGCACAATGCGTGCCGTTCGGAGGGTGTCATTATTTTCTGCAGTTAAACGCAACTTTCTATCTCTCGCAGGTTTGGTAAGCTTTTCACGCCAACTAGGTTTTAAATCGTCCCAGCTACGTGGTTGTGCGGGATGACAGCACATTTCTGCGAGAGCTTCCCGTAGGGCGGCCACACTTTCGGTGCGGGGTCATGCACTAGTGTCATGACCATTTTACAAAAATTCCTGGATGGGGCGGGCTGACAAAAGTGCAGCCTCGCAGATATTAGAAAATGATCGGTTATGCGCGGAACCTCTGGCGGAAAAGCCATGACATCGCAACAAGTCACATGAGTAGCGAGAATTGGCAGAAAGTAGAAACGATCGAGCCTGCTCATGTTCGAGCCCCGTTGCCATGTGGCACCAAACTCGTTACCATCTAGCTCAACCCATGGGTCTATAAGGTTGAAGTTATGGATGAGCTATTTTAAATCTCGCACACCAGTATACGGCCGGCCTTATCTGCGACCGCTTACATCCCTGTAGGAATCCTCGGCGCATTTAAAATCCCCCATATAAAGGTTGCATAACTATCTAGCGTTAAAGAATCGAGAGAATAAAAAACTCAGATGTAGAAGAACGTTGGGCTGCAGCGTACACTACAAGCGCTCTCACTCGCCTTACATGATGGTTAAAATCCACGGCTAGGGCGCGACCATCAAAGCCTTACGTGCAGTGGGCAACGCGGCGGAAATGTGGCTTGAGAAAGACAACTCCAACGCCAGACATAAAGAATCCGTAAGTGTAAAAAGGTATCAACACAAAAGCGCGAAGAAAAGGAATGAACATCATACGGGGAACTAAAGTTGCAATTTTTTAGGAAAAGAAAAACCGCGTCGTGTGCTCTGGCAAAGCCCACTTTCTCCCTTTGCTTATCCAGGTTTCTAAACCCCGAGTATTCAGAGAGAATAAGTGGACCGCCTCCATTGTAAGAATCGCCCACGCGAATATTGTCGAAACAAGGAAAAAAGGAAAACAAATCTAAAGTGACTATTCTAAGGGGATATATGCCCAGACTGTCTCGGGGCACTAGGGATCTTATGGCACTTACTAGTGTTAGGCGAGCTGTCGCTGTTAGTCGTCTCGGGGTGTGCCCGTTTCATGGTTCTACGGCTGCAGTCCATGGCGTCGTCACCCGCGGGTAAACCAACGAGGGGGCCGTGTGGATGTTTCGAGTCCATTTTCCGTGAGTCCGTTAAAAGTCTGCTCATGCGCACGCTCTGTACGACACTAGCCGGCATATCATGCCTGCCGGTCGGGGTGCGGCGTCCTTTTGCACGGGTGCCACGTCCAGCCCACTGGTGACGTGGCTCGGTGAAGTGCTGAGTGCTGTCACCGCTCGAGCTGGTGCTGGCCTCGTTTGTCGGCGAAGTTCTAGCGGCCATTTGAGGAGTGCTCCTGCCTGTGTTCTATTCGCTAGACTCGTCTGATGTGGTTGACTGGAGTGCAGGGAATTCATTTTGTGCTTCATCGGTGTCCTTGGTTACATTTGCATCTTCCTCGCCTATTTTCTCAGCGATAACCAAGTCTTCAGTGCCGGAAGCTTGATCTGAATCGCTCCCAGCGGTGTCGCCTGGTGCATCTGTAGCAGCGGTGGATAATCACTGCACTTCAGCAGCCGCGGCTGCCCCAAAATATCCTGGTCGTACACAAGTGACAGTGCCGTGGGCCCCGGCGCACCTTCTACATGGCTCTTCACACACCTCGGTGGCGTGCCCGAAAACGCTGCACCTCGAGCAGCGGGGATTGTGGCAATCTCGTCCGATGTGGCCGGCAAGGCAGAATCTTGAACACAACTTTTGCACACCGCGCTGGTCACACATAACAGTGTGACCTTGGACCGAGATAAAGTTTGGGATCGATGTTTTCATTTCAATCTTCGCCACTCTTATTCCAGTGACGATGCCAGGCCGGCCCTTGAAAACAGACTGATGGACTTGCTGTACGCTACCGTACGCTGACAAGGCTGGCGCGACTGAAGCGTCAGCCACCCATAAATGTACTTTAAAGAGTGAGACGTGAATAATTTTGGGTGCAACACTTACTACAGGTACCGATACTTCGTTAAGAAGAATTGCTCCCCTGTTCATGATCTTTGGTGCTGCGCTGTTCGAAGCAGATGCAACGCCAAACTTTACTCCTCCCATGTGTCGGAGGGACTTGAACCCTGCGGGGCCGGTAGCAACTTGCAAGGCATCGATGATGTCGTATATAGTGCTACCTTCAGGCACACCAAGGAAAAAGTAGTGCGCCTTGGGCGGCGGTTCAGCAAGCGCCATCCCGTGGCAGGGCGGAGCCCTGGCTCCCACGGCACGAGGCTGTGGTGCCCGCACCGTTGAAATCTTGGCGCAACTCCTGGATGATCCGGCGGGGGGAATCCATGCCCGGCCTAAAAAACTGAAGATCGCTGCACAAACAGTCGAGTAACGGCAATGATCAGGGTAACCCCGGCACAAGGTAATTATGACTGCGACTGACTGACTAATGTTTCTGAGAGTGAGGAGGAAAATAAAAAAGCACGGGTCTGCCTACTGGCTCAAGCCGACCCACGCTCGCTGCCGCTTGCTGAAAGTAGGTGGGCTAAAGGATAGGAGAGCAAAGAGTGAAAGTAACGCCGCACCGCGCTAATATGCCTCGGGCCGATAACGGAGGCTGTGCAATACTGGGCCAACCGGTGGCGGAAGTGAAGCAACCTTCAAGCCCTCCGCCACATTTCTAAAAATATGTTGGGTTCAAATGGGACCCGGATCAGATATTCTATAACCGAAAACTGCCCACAGAGCGTTGAACCCAAGTATTAGTGACTTCTTCTTCTTCTTATGTTATTGCCAGGAAAAACGAAAAGGAAAGTGCACAGGCCTGCCCACTGGCTCAAGCCGAGCGACAATCGCTACCACGTGCAGAAAGTAAGAGTGTTTAAAGATAGGATAAAAGATACGATAGAAAAGACGCGCGCTAAAATGCCCCAGGCCGATCCCGGAGGCAGTGCAATACCAGGCCAACCGTTGGCGGAAGTGAAGCAATCTTCAAGCCCTCCGCCACATTTCTAAAAATATATTGGGTTCAAATAGTACCCGGATCAGATATTCTATAACCAAAAACTTCCCACGGGGCTTTGAACCCAAGTATTAGTGACCTCTTCTTCTTCTTCTTCTTCTTCTTCTTCTTCTTCTTCTTCTTCTTCTTCTTCTTCTTCTTCTTCTTCTTCTTCTTCTTCTTCTTCTTCTTCTTCTTCTTCTTCTTCTTCTTCTTCTTCTTCTTCTTCTTCTTCTTCATCTTCTTTTCCTTCATCTTCTTTTCCTTCTTTTCCTTCTTTTCCTTCTTCTTCTTCTTCTTCTTCTTCTCCTTCTTCTTCTTCTTCTTCTTCTTCTTCTTCTTCTTCTTCTTCTTCTTCTTCTTCTTCTTCTTCTTCTTCTTCTTCTTCTTCTTCTTCTTCTTCTTCTTCTTCTTCTTCTTCTTCTTCTTCTTCTTCTTCTTCTTCTTCTTCTTCTTCTTCTTCTTCTTCTTCTTCTTCTGTTATTTCCAGGAAAAACGAAATGGAAAGTGCACAGGCCTGCCCACTGGCTCAAGCTGAGCAACTATCGCTACCACGTGCAGAAATTAGGAGAGTTTAAAGATAGGTTAGAAAGATAGGATAGAAAAGACCCGCGCTGTAATGCCCCAGGCCGATCCCGGAGGCAGTGCAATAACGGGGCAACCGGTGGCGGAAGTGAAGCAACCTTCAAGCCCTCCGCCACATTTCTAAAAATATGTTGGGTTCTAATGGGACCCGGATCAGATATTCTATAACCGAAAACTGTCGACGGGGATTTGAACCCAAGTATTAGTGACTTCTTCTTCTTCTGTTATTGCCAGGAAAAACGAAGCGGAAAGTGCACATGCCTGCCCACTGGCTCAAGCTGAGCCACAATCGCTACCACGTGCAGAAAATAGGAGAGTTTAAAGACAGGATATAAATATAGGATAGAAAAGACGCGCGCTATAATGCCCCAGGTCAATCCCGGAGGCAGTAGAATACCGGGCCAACCGGTGGCGGAAGTGAAGCAACCATCAAGGCCTCCGTCACATTTCTAAATATATGTTGGGTTCAAATGGGACACGGATCAGATATTCCATAACCGAAAACGACCCACGGGCTTCGAACCCAATAGCGGCTGTCTGTATGTCTGTTGTTGCCAGGAAGAAAGAAAAGGAAAGTGCACAGGTCTGCCCACTGGCTCAAGCCGAGCCACAATCGCTACCACGTGCAGATAGTAGGAGAGTTGAAATATATAATAGAAAGACCGTATAGAAAAGACACGCGCTCTAATGCCCCAGGCCGATACCAGAGGCAGTGCAATACCGTGCCAACCGGTGGTGGAAGTGAAGCAAACTTCAACCCCTCCGCCACATTTCTAAAAATATGTTGGGTTCACATGGGGCCCGGATCAGATATTCTATAACCGAAAACTGCCCACGGGGCTTTGAACCCAAGTATTAGTGACTTCTGTTATTGCCAGGAAAAACGAAAAGGAAAAGGCACAAGCCTTTTCAGGAGGACGCAGGGGCGCAACAAAAACACACGGACAAAGAAGTAGACAGGGACGAGCGCGAAAGTTGTCCGGTCTGTGCGCACGCATAAGAAGAAAAGAAAAACGGCAAGAGTGTGGCGTAAAACACCGTAAGCCCCACGTAACCTGCAAAAAAGGAGTTGTGTATGAGTTCCCGCTCACTTGCGGGAAGGTTTACGTTGGGCAAACTGGACGCTGCCTCAACCAGCGCCTTCTGGAGCACAAAAATTCTTTAAAGAAGACAGGCTCCCATCTCCCGGACCATTGCCAAGAATGCACTAAGAAGACTAAGGTCGCCTGTTTTCCCCGATTATCAGACTGTAGAGTATTGTCGAGAAGCCGCGATCAGATTGAACGGGAACTGGTGGAAGCCTATTACATCAGAAAAAAAGGAGATAACTGCATCAGTGATTCGTCTGTAATGCTTCGCCGATCTGAAACGGTTTTCTTAGATAGATTTCTGTAATCGCCTACCTTTCGTTTTCTTTTGGTGTTTTCTGTTACCCACGTGCTTGTGATTCGCACAGTGGCGCTTGGGTAGGCGAAAGTATATTAACGGTCTACGTCAAATAAAGCCTGTTGATAAAGCGCTCGTCCCTGTCTACTTCTTTGTCCGTGTGTTTTTGTTGCGCCCCTGTGTCCTCCTGAAAAGATATGAACCAACACGCCCAAATACAAGTACTTCAGGCACAAGCCTGCCCACTGGCTCAAGCTGAGCCACAATCGCTACCACATGCAGAAAGTAGGAGAGTTTAAAGATAGGATTGAAAGATAGGATAGAAAAGACGCGCGCCATAATGCCCCAGGCCAATCCTGGAGGCAGTGCAATACCGGGCCAACCGGTGGCTGAAGTGAAGCAACCTTCAAGCCCTCCGCCACATTTCTAAAAATATCTTGGAATCAAATGGGACCCGGATCAGATATTCTATAACCGAAAACTAGCCACGGGGCTTTGAATCCAAGTATTAGTGACTTCTTCTTTTACTTATTCTGTTATTGCCAGGAAAAACGAAAAGGAAAGTGCACAGGTCCGCCCACTGGCCCAAGCTGAGCCATGTTGCAAATGGGTTGCAAGACCAAAGGGTAGCGTTGGCCTGGCGGCCTGGGGCACAGCTGGAAACATCCGAAGGTCCTGGCAAAGGATGAGTCGACTGCCATCAAAACAACTTGTTTATTCTAGCATCGCAAAAGAGCAGCCGGTCAGGGCGACCACGTTACTCGACGGAAGAAATCGAAGTCTCTCTTTGGCGTCCGGGGCAGCTGCCTTTATACCCTCGGCGTCGAGGGCAAGAAGGAACGGCTCGGGATGAAGCGCACGAGACGGCGACGCACGGACATGTTGAGACGTGACGTGTCGCGTCGGCCTGGCCGGCGCCGGTTAGACCTCCTCGCCTCCCAGTTGGGGAGCTCCTCTCCCCGGCTGCCGCGCTTTGACAAGCGTGGGCACCAATATGCACACACACATACGCACACACGAAGATACGTGGCATTGAAACCTGCCTGGACGCGCTTGGCGGGAGGCGTTGCGGCAGCACTGAACGGGCCAAAATGGCCGCCACTTTGAACGAAGCCCCGGCGTCTGTTGCATCCGCGCCGGCTGTACCGCGCGTCGTAGGCGAAACGTAACAGACCGCCCCGCCGGAAGAAGGAGATCCCGATGGTCAGGGGACTGCATCTGCTGTCCGGAGGGATGTCGCTCGATGATGCTCGTAATCAAAATCGGTCGTCCCTCGGCGTTGCTTGAGCGCAGCGCACAGAGAAGGCCTCGTTCTCACGTTCAGGTTCACACAGGACACTGCAAAGTGACTTCGGGAGAGTTGCCATTTTTGTTCTCGTTCCCAGCAAGCGTTAGAACTACGCCGAAACGCAACCGCTCAGTCAGCAAGCACGAGACAACCCTCACTAAGCTCTGCCAGGCTCCTTCCCCTTTTATACTACTGCCTAGTTCCTCACAGTAGTCAAGCAGCACTCAGAACGCGTCCACAAATGGGAAAATTGCACTAGAAAGCACGTCATCACTTTGAAACACTAAACAAGAGCAATATGTTAAAAATCCTGCCTCAGGAAGAAAACATCAGTAACAAACAGCTTTGAGGCGGATTCCTACGTTAGGGGCCCCGACTTAAGCCATCGGCTTTACCGTTGAGACTCCCCTTTTTGTAACGCACCTCAAAGGAATATTGTTGCAAAGCGAGGCTCCAGCGCAGGAGGCGGCCATTTTTGAGAGAGATGGTCTGCAGCCATTGGAGAGGGCAGTGATCCGTCTCAATGATAAACCTCGAGCCGACTAGGTAGCATGACAATTTCTGAACGGCCCACACGAGACACGCACACTCTTTCTCGGTGGCGCTGTACGCCTGCTCACGACAGGTCAGCTTACGACTAGCATACAGGACGGGGTGTTCCACTTCTCCATTTTCCCGTTGGCACAGTACAACGCCCATGCCTCGCTCACTAGCATCGCACTGAACAACGAACCCTTTTGTGTAGTCTGGCGATCGTAGCACAGGCTGGCTTGTTAGGGAGCTCTTTAGGGCGCTGAAAGCTCTTTCCTTTGTCTCGCCCCAGATGACTGTTTGGGGCTCTGTTTTTCTTAGAGCATCCGTCAGGGGAGCCGCGATATGGGAGTACCTGGGGATGTACCTATGATAGTAGCCGGCGACACCTAAGAACGACCGAATATCGGTCTTCGTGCGCGGTTGCGGGAAGTCTCGCACAGCGGCCACCTTTATTTCAGTGGGGCGGCGACTACCCTGTCCAATCACGTGACCGAGGTAGACAACCTCGGCCTGTGCTAATTGGCACTTGGGAGCCTTGACTGTCAAGCCCGCTTCGCGCAGGCGGGTTAGCACTGCCCGCAAGTGTGCCATATGCTCAGACCAGGATGCGGAGAATATCGCTACGTCGTCTAAATACGGTAAAGCGAATTCTTCCTGTCCCCGCAACACTTTGTCCATGAGGCTTGAAAAGCAGTATGGCGCGTTCTTCAAACCAAAACTCAAAACATTAGGACGGAATGTTCCTATTGGTGAAATGAACGCCGCATACCTGCTAGCCTCTTCTGTAAGTGGAACCTGCCAATAACCCCTGACAAGATCTAGGGTGGAAATAAACTGAGCGCTACTAACTTTCTCAAGGCGCCTCTCGACGTTAGGGATCGGATAAATTTGATCCTTAGGGATGGAATTAAGCCTGCGGTAGCCGACGCAAGGACGAGGTTCCTTGCCCGGTACCTCAACTAAAATCAAAGGGGAGGTATATTCACTCTCACCCGCCTCAATAACACCGAGCTGTAGCATTTTCTTTACCTCAGCCTCCATAATATCGCGCTGGCGGGGTGACCCCCGGTACGCCTTGGATTGTACTGGCTCTGGGGAGGTAAGTTCTATTTCATGAGTAAGGACAGAAGTCCTAGCAGGCCTCTCAGAGAACTGAACTTGAAAATCTTGTAAGAGTTGGTGTAGTTCGGGTTTCTGCTCAGGCGACAGCGGTGCTTTAATGAGTAAGTCACTAATGACCTGATCAGTGTCTTCCCTGTTCGTCACTGAGCCTAGTCCCGGAAGCTCGACCGGAAGCTCTTCGGGAACGTTTACCATCATACACACCACTGCTTCCCGTTGTCTATAGGGTTTGAGCAGATTACAGTGGTAAACTTGCTGTGCTTTCCGTTTTCCTGGCAGACTCACCACGTAGTTAACGTCCGACAGTTTTTGAACAATCCGTGCTGGGCCCTCCCACTGCACGTCGAGTTTGTTTTTTAGCGATGTGCGCAATACCATTACCTCATCGCCCACCTCAAAACGACGGGCCCTGGCTGTCCGATCATAATAAACCTTGGCCCTCTGTTGGGCCTTTGCCATTGCTTCACCTGACAACTCCTGTGCCCTTCTTAAGCGTTCAAGGAGCCTGAGCACGTACTCGACCACGACTGGGTCGTCGCCCCTGCCTTCCCACGAATCTCGAAGCATGCGAAGCGGAGACCGCAGCGAGCGACCGTACACCAGCTCAGCTGGCGAAAACCCCGTAGCCGCATGCGGCGCGGTCCTTAATGCAAACATCACCCCAGGCAGACACAGCTCCCAATCACTTTGTTGTTCAAAACACAATGCTCTTAACACGCGCTTCATGACGGAGTGGAGCTTCTCAACAGAATTCGACTGTGGGTGGTACACTGAGCTGTGTAACAGCTTTACCCCACACCTTTCGAGAAAGGCTGTCGTCAAAGCGCTAGTAAACACTGTGCCCTGATCTTACTGGATTTCCGCAGGAAAACCAACTCGCGCAAATATGGACAGTAGTGCATTGACTATCTCAACTGAGCTGAGTTCTTTAAGCGGCACTGCTTCAGGGAACTTTGTCGCTGGGCAGATCACAGTCAAAATGTGTCTGTACCCCGTGGCTGTTACCGGCAGAAGTCCCACTGTATCCATAACGAGCCGTCTAAAAGGCTCCGTAATGATAGGTACCAACTTCAACGGCGCCCTCGATTTGTCCCCTGGTTTACCAACCCGCTGACAGGTGTCACATGTCCTCACAAAGTGTTCTGCGTCACGAAAACTCCCTGGCCAATACTACTCTTGCAAGAAACGGTCCTTAGTCTTCTTAACTCCTAGGTGTCCGGACCACGAACCGCCATGCGACCAGCGCAACAGATCCTGACGGTAGCACTGAGGCACGATCAGCTGACCGAGCTCCACTCCTCTGCGGTCTAGATACTTCCCGTACAGGACCCCACCTCTTTCCACAAAACGAGCATTTTTCTTGGCGATACTTTCCTTGACATTGCAGCGCATGTTTTCTAGGCTGCCATCCTTTTTTTGCTCGGCTATCAAAGCCGACCGGCTGACTTTTAGCAACCTATTAAGTCCATCTGACGTAAGCGCGATGAGCAAATCTGCAGATAGCTCTTCTAACTTTCCCGTGTCGGGCATTTCCTCTCCAGTACCTGGTGCCTTCAACGCTACAGGCTCAAATTTATTCAGTTCGGACGTGCTCTGAATATCAGCTTGCTGCGCCTCCGAGCCTTTATCATTGTTCGACAACGTCGGCCCCGCAACTACCGCCTTTGCAGCGAGCTCCCGAAATCTCGATCTGGTTAAGGCCTGAACGCTAGCCTCACCAAAGAAAAGCCCCTTCTCGCGCAGGAGGTGATCGGACCTGTTCGAAAATAGGTACGGGTACTGGGGGGGCAGCATAGATGACACTGCGGCCTCCGTCTCAATTGCTCCGAAAGGTCCTTCATTAAGCACTTTTGCTACGGGCAGACACACGCTATGAGCTTCCACGGCTTGCTTGATCCATGCGCACTCGCCCGTGAACATATCGGGTTCTACGTAAGAGGGGTGAACTACATCCATTGTAGCTGCGGAATCACGAAGCACTCGGCACTCTTTCCTGTTCACGAGGAAGTCTCGCATGTAAGGCTCGAGAAGCTTCATGTTCTCGTCAGTGCTGCATAATGACAAAAACACGACTTTTGTTTTTTGTTTCTGGACACTGCGCCGAAAAGTGACCCGGCTTCTGGCACGTGTAACACACGCGCGCTTTCCACCTCTCGAACCGCTTTCTGCGTTCGGCTTCGGCTGCCGCCGTCTCCTTACGTTCGGTCGGACTGCTTTCACTCGCATCCGCACTACGTGTGTCCCCCCTTGCTCTCATGGGTGTGAACTTCGGCCTCTGAGACTTAGAGCCAAATTCACCCTTTTGACCGTCCTTAGCTCCGCGAGCCCGACGCGCCACAAACTCCTCGGCTAGCTCGGCGGCTTTAGCCACTGTACTAACGTCTGGCCTACCCAAGACCCAGTACTGCACGTTCTCAGGTAACCGACTATAAAACTGTTCTAGCCCGAAACACTGCAGAATTTTCTCGTGGTCACCAAACGCTTTCTCTTCTTTGAGCAACTCCTGCATGTTTGACATAAGCCTGTAGGCAAACTCTGTATATGACTCACTTCTGCCTGTTTTATTTTCCCGAAACTTCCGACGGAACGCCTCCGCTGACAGCCTGTACTTTTTTAGCAGACTCGATTTCACTTGGTCGAAATCCTCTGCCTCCTCTCTCTTCAAGCGAGCGACTACGTCGGCCGCCTCGCCGGGTAACAAAGTGAGCAAGCGCTGTGGCCACGTTTCCCGAGAGATCCCCTGCTTCTCGCACGTTCGCTCAAAGTTAACCAGGAAAAAACCAATGTCCTCTCCAAGCTTAAACGGCCGCATCAGGTCAGTCATTTTGAACGATACTCGTTCTCCTGCACCGTGTGCCTGACTTCCATTACGAGCGCGTTCCATCTCTACCTCGAGACGCTTCATTTCCAAAGCGTGTTGACGGTCGCGCTCTTTCTCTTTATCTTTTTGTTCTTTACGTTCGCGCTCGTCTTTCTCTTTTTGCTCTTTACGTTCGCGCTCGTCTTTCTCTTTTTGCTCTATACGTTCGCGCTCGTCTTTCTCTTTTTGCTCTTTACGTTCGCGCTCCTCTTTTTGCTCTTTACGTTCGCGCTCGTCTTTCTCTTTTTGCTCCCTCTCCTCAATGGTCTCAAGGCATTCCGACAGCTCGTCATCCTCAGCCTCCAACTCAAGAATAGCTCTTAGCAGTTCTGGTTTTCTGAGTTTGTCTGAGACATCCAGACCCAACTCTCTTGCAAGCTCCAGCAATTTCGGTTCGCGCAACGACTTCAAATCCATGGCTGCTCCGAATGCTGCTTTCTCTGCTGCCTACTATTGTTTTGCCGCAAACTAACCCGGCAGCAACGACAACACAATTACCAGCTCTGTTTCTGACACTAACAAAAGCCTGGCAAAACTCAGAAGAAGAAAGTCCCGCACTCACCAAATCTCGCAGCCAAGAATTCAGCGCAGTCGTTCCGCTGCAGACAACCAGTCATCACACAGGGCTCGTTGCACTGCTTCCGGATGGTCGTTGTGCTGCTCAGCATACAGTTGACCGCACATCTTCGCTGCTGGCCTCCGTTGTCGCGATCTCACCGCTGGCAACCAGTTGTTGCAAATGGGTTGCAAGCCCCAAGGGTAGCGTTGGCCCGGCGGCCTGGGGCACAGCTGGAAACATCCGAAAGTCCTTGCAAAGGATGAGTCGACTGCCAACAGAACAACTTGTTTATTCTAGCATCGCAAAAGAGCAGCCGGTCAGGGCGACCACGTTACTCGACGGAAGAAATCAGTCTCTCTTTGGCGTCCGGGGCAGCTGCCTTTATACCCTCGGAGTCGAGGGCAAGAAGGAACGGCTCGGGATGAAGCGCACGAGACGGCGACGCACGGACATGTTGAGACGTGACGTGTCGCGTCCGCCGGGCCGGCGCCGGTCAGACCTCCTCGCCTCCCAGTTGGGGAGCTCCTCTCCCCGGCTGCCGCGCTTTGACAAGCGTGGGCACCAACATGCACACACACACGCGCACACACGAAGACACGTGGCATTGAAACCTGCCTGGACGTGCTTGGCGGGAGGCGTTGCGGCAGAACTGAACGGGCCAAAATGACCGCCACTTTGAACGAAGCCGCGGCGTCCGTTGCATCCGCGCCGGATATACCGCGCGTCGTAGGCGAAACGTAACAGCCACAATCGCTACCACGTACAGAAAGTAGGAGAGTTCGAAGATAGGATAGAAAGATAGGATAGAAAAGACGCGCGCTATAATGCCCCAGGTCGATCCCGGAGGCAGTGCAATACCGGGCCAACCGGTGGCGGAAGTGAATCAACCTTCAAGCCCTCCGCCACATTTCAAAAATATGTTGGGTTCAAATGGGACCCGGATCAGAAATTCTATAACAGAAAACGGCGCACGGGCTTCGAACCCAATAGCGGCTGCCTGTCTGTCTGTCTGTTGTTTCCAGGAAGAAAGAAAAGGAAAGTGCACAGGCCTGCCCACTGGCTCAAGCTGAGCCACAATCGCTACCACGTGCAGAAAGTAGGAGAGTTTAAAGATAGGATAGACAGATGGGTTAGAAATGAATGAATGAAAAACTTTATTGAATTCTTTTGGTCAGTTCCGGAGAGTGTCCTTGCAGCTGCGTCTTGGCACTTGCCGCAGCCGCCGCCGCCGTCGGGGGCTCCTTAGCAAGGGTGGTCTCTCATTCCAGGGCTCCACTGGTCCTGGCCACCTCGCACGCGTGCTGCACCAATGCCCTTTGGGCGGTGAGCTCGCTGCTGGTGAGCAGGCCCTCCTATTGCTCCGCACTCGGGTTAGTCTGTTTGTGGAAGGTGTAATTGTGTTTACACTCCCATGTTACGTGGTAAAGTGTCGGGACGTCCCCGCACCAGGGGCAGCTGTCGCTGTACTGGGTGGGGAACATTTTGCTTAGTACGTGTAAGTTAAAGAAGGTGCCAGTCTGCAGCCTCCTCCAGCTGACCGCTTCTTGCTGTGTGAGGAGTTTGTGGGGCGGGGGATACTTGAACCTGCAGCCTCTGTAGTGATTTAGGATGTCTGCGTACGTCGGGTCCACCATCGAGGGGTTCTCGAGGTCCTCCGTCAGCAAGGCTCGGTGCGTGATCTCGCGATCCTGGCTGTCAGCCCTCGAGTTGCCCTCGCCTCCGGTGTGTGCCGGTTCCCAGAAGACCTTTTGCTTCGCTTTGAATCCCGAGGCTCTCGCGCCGAGGAGGATGCGTAGGGCCTCCCTGCAGATCCTTCCTTGCTGATATCGTCTGCAGGCCGTTTTGGAGTCCGTTATTATAATCTATGGCTTGTTTCTGCGGTAGCCTCCGACCGCTGCAAGCGCCACAGCGATCTCCTCCCCTTCTGCCACCGTACGTCCTCTCGCGGATGCGCAGCTGATCGTGTCGCCCGTGTGGTCTACGACCGCCACCTACACTCTCGTGATGTTGCTGCGTCTATCCCTCGGATATAGTCCTGCGTCCGTGTAAACCGTGTTTTCCTGCGTGGCTAGGTGTCTCTCCACGTATTCTGCTCTTGCTTGTCTTCTGGCCGCGTGTAGGTTGGGGTCCATGTTGCGCGGCAGTGGGCAGATTCTGAGGGTTTGCCGGATTTCGTCCGGAATGTTCTCGTCCGGATCAGCTGTGGTTTCCACTCTGTGGCCAACTCTTCTCAGGAGTTGCCTGCCTGTAGAAAAGACCCGCGCTATAATTCCCCAAGCCCATCCCTGAGGCAGTGCAATACCGGGGCAACGGGTGGTGGAAGTGAAGCAACCTTCAAGCCCTCCGCCACCTTTCTAAAAATATTTTGGGTTCAAATGGGACCCAGATAAGATATTCTATACTCGCCGCGGTGGCTCAGTGGTTAGGGCGCTCGACTACTGATCCGGAGTTCTCGGGTTCGAACGCGACTGCGGCGGCTGCGTTTTTATGGAGGAAAAACGTTAAGGCGCCCGTGTGCTGTGCGATGTCGGTGCACGGTAAAGATCCCCAGGTGGTCGAAATTATTCCGGAGCCCTCCGCTACGGCACCTCTCCTTCCTTTCTTCTTTCACTCCCTCCATTATCCCTTCCCTTACGGCGCGGTTCAGGTGTCCAAAGATATATGAGGCAGATACTGCGCCAATTTCTTTCCCCCCAGAAACCAATTATTATTATTATTATTATTAGATATTCTATAACCGAAAACTTCCCACGGGGATTTGAACCCAAGTATTAGTCACTTCTTCTTCTTCTGTTATTGCCAGAAAAAACGAAAAGGAAAGTGCGGAGGCCTGCCCACTGGCTCAAGCTGAGCCACAATCGCTACCACGTGCAGAAAGTAGGAGAGTTTAAAGATAGGATAGAAAGATAGGACAGAAAAGACGCGCGCCATAATGCCCCAGGTCAATTCCTGATGCAGTACAATACCGGGCCAACCGGTGGCGGAAGTGAAGCAACCTTCAAGCTCTCCGCCACATTTCTAAAAATATGTTGTGTTCAAATGGGACCCGGATCAGATATTCTATAACCGAAAACTGCCCACGGGGCTTTGAACCCAAGTATTAGTGACTCCTTCTGTTATTGCCAGAAAAAACGAAAATGAAAGTGCGGAGGCCTGCCCACTGGCTCAAGCTGAGCCACACTCGCTACCACGTGCAGAAATTAGGAGAGCTTAAAGATAGGATAGAAAGTTGGGATAGAAACGACGCGCGCTATAACGCCCCAGGTCGATCCCGGAGGCAGTGCAATACCGGGCCAACCGGTGGCGGAAGTGAAGCAACCTTCAAGCCCTCCGCCACATTTCTAGAAATATGTTGGGTTCAAATGGGACCCGGATCAGATATTCTATAACCCGCCGCGGTGGCTCAGTGGTTAGGGCGCTCGACTACTGATCCGAAGTTCCCGGGTTCGAACCCGACCACGGCGGCTGCGTTTTTATGGAGAAAAAACGTTAAGGCGCCCATGTGCTGTGCGATGTCAGTGCACGTCAAAGATCCCCAGGTGGTCGAAATTATTCCAGAGCACTCCACTACGGCACCTCTTCTTCCTTTCTTCTTTGAATCCCTCCTTTACCCCTTCCTTTACGGGGCGGTTCAGGTGTCCAATGATAAATGAGACAGATACTGCGCCATTTTGCGTTCCCCCAAAAAGCAATTATTATTATTATTATTAAATATTCCATAACCGAAAACTGCCCACGGAGATTTGAACCCAAGTATTAGTGACTTCTTCAGTTATTGCCAGAAAAAACGAAAAGGAAAGTGCACAGGCCTGCCCACTGGCTCAAGCTGAGCCACAATCGCTACCACGTGCAGAAAGTAGGAGAGTTTAAAGATAGGATAGAAAAGACGCGCGCCATAATGCTCCAGGTCGATTCCTGAGGCAATTCAAATACCGGGCCAACCGGTGGCGGAAGTGAAGAAACCTTCAAGCTCTCCGCCACATTTCTAAAAATATGTTGGGTTCAAATGGGACACCGGATCAGATATTCTATAACCGAAAACTGCCCGCGGGGCTTTGAACCCAAGTATTAGTGACTTGTTCTTTTTCTGTTATTGCCAGGAAAAACGTAAAGGAAAGTGCACAGGCCTGCCCACTGGCTCAAGCAGAGACACAATCGCTACCACGTGCAGATAGTAGGAGAGTTCAAAGATAGTGTAGGCTTAACGCCTCAGGAGCGAAGGAAACGAGACCACTGCTACGTGCCGACACCAGAGCAGAACTGCCAGCCCTGGCTGCACGAGCCACGACCAGGTGCCGTCTTTATTCTCTTCGCAGGCTGGCTCGCGCTAGCCGGGTTGTCGGCGCCGCCCAAGAGAGGGTGCTACAGGGCCCCCCGCCTACACTGGAAGTCGAAACGGATGGAGGGCCGGCGATGGCACTCGAGCACTAGGTCAGGTGGCGCTCGGAGTCGTTCCAGGGCGGTCTCCATGTAAGCCGGTTTAAGGCCGTCTAGACTGACGGTCTCTTCGCGGCCATTTTGGAGGATGGTGGCGGTTTTCTAGGTGCGGCGGAGAACGCGGAAAGGTCCGTCGTAAGCCGGTGTGAGTGGAGCCCGGACAGCGTCGCGGCGCACAAAAACGTGGGTCGAAGTGGCCAGGTAGGGGTGTACGAAAATGGTATGGTGGCGGGACGGACGTGGGGGAGTAGGCCGGAGGTCTTTAACGCAGTCCAGCAGGCGTTGGAGGAGTTCTTGGGGCTGGGCTGGAAGCTGCTGGGATGTAAAGAAGTCGCCTGGAAGACGCAAAGCACTACCATACACGAGCTCTGCAGCTGAGCACTGTAAGTCCTCTCGGATGACGGCCCTTAGACTAAGCAGCACAAGGGGCAAGGAGTCGACCCAGGAGGTGCAATTCAGGCGGGCAGCGAGGGCTGCCTTCAATTGGCGGCGAAGGCGTTCCACCATGCCGTTAGCACACGGGTGATATGCAGTGGTACGGCAATGCCTGGCGCCGAGAATATTATTAAGGGAAGCAGACAGGGAGGACTGAAACTGGCGTCCACGGTCGGTTGTCACAGTGCCAGGACAACCAAATGGAGATACCCACGCAGAAATGAAGGCGCGCGAAACAGTCTCTGCGGTGATGTCACGAATGGGGACTGCCTCCGGCCAGCGAGTGAAGCGGTCGACTATGGTCAAGATATAGCGGTAGCCTCGAGAGATGGGTAGAGGGCCCACGATGTCGACATGAACATGGTCGAAACGACGGCCAGGGGGTGGAAAGGCTTGGGAAGGTGTCTTGGTATGTCGACAGATCTTTGTCGACTGACAGGGTAGGCACCGGCGCGTCCAAGCACGCACATCAGCGCTTATTCCGGGCCAAGCATAGCGTTGGGTGAGAAGGCGCTGTGTAGTCCGAATGCCTGGATGGCATATGTCATGGAGAGAATGGAAGAGAGGGCGACGTAGTGAAGCCGGAACAAAAGTGCGAGGAGTGTCTGTTGAAACATCTCACCACAAGCGCTCAGGCGAGCAAGGATGGGGCACAAGCCGTAATCGGAGAGAACGAGGGTTCGCTCGAAAAGCGGCGAGCTCATCGTCATTCTGCTGGGCAGAAGAGAATGCGGCCCGGCCGACGGTGGAAGATGGAGCGTCTACCGCGACTATACGAGAGAAGGCGTCAGCGGCGGTATTGGCTGCACCTTTCACATGCCGGATGTCGGTAGTAAACTCCGAGATATAAGCGAGCTGACGGAGTTCACGTGACATGTACTTCGATGAGTTGGTCCGGAACACATATGCCAGCGGTTTATGATCGGTTAGCACGTGAAACTTGCATCCTCCTACAAAATGGCGAAAGTGCTGAATAGCAGAGTAGATGGCTAGGAGCTCTCGACCGAAGACTCTGTAGCGGGTCTCAGCAGGAAGTAGCTTCCGAGAGTAAAAAGACAATGGTCTCCACTCGGAGTTAATGTACTGCTGTAAGACGGCTCCGAAGGCCACGCTGGAGGCATCCACCATCAATCTCGTAGGGGCGTCGTTGCGCGGATGGACTAGAAGCACAGCGTTTGCGACTGCTTGCTTCGCGGCAGTAAGGGCGGCCTGGGCTTCTGATGAGCAAGAGTTTCCGTAAGACGGGCCAGCGGTTGACCGGAGGAGGTCGGTGAGCGGACGAAGTAGCTCTGCACAGTGCGGGATAAAGCGGCGGGAGAAATTCACCAGCCCCAGGAATTGTCGCAGGAGGCACAGGGTTGTGGGCAGGGGAAAATTCTCGATGGTCTGGACGTAGGACGCGAGAGTGCGGATACCCTCTGAGGATATGTGATGACCCAAAAACTCGAGCTCAGAAGCACCGAAAACACACTTGGAGGCATTCACAACCAGGCCGTAGTGCTGTAGACGCTTGAACAAAGCACGTAGGTCTTGCTCATGATCATGAGGTGTATGGCTGGCGATGAGGACATCGTCAAGGTACGCGAATACACTCGGTAGGCCCCGCGTGACCTCAGCCATGAACCGCCGGAAGGTTTGAGCCGAATTGCGTAGTCCAAAAGGCATCCGGACGTACTCGAACAAACCAAAGGGCGTCGTGATGGCGGTCTTAGGTATGTCGGCGGGTTCAATGGGAATTTGGTGATACGCCTTAACCAGGTCATCTTTGGTAAAAATTGCGCAGCCGGCGAGGCGCGATGTAATGTCCTGGATGTGGGGCAGCGGATAGCTGTCATGGACAGTGCTGGAATTCAACGCCCGATAGTCGCCGCAGGGACGCCAGTCAACGGGATCACGCTTGGGCACTAGATGCAGCGGAGACGGCCACGCGCTGGACAACAGGCGTATAATGCCGTGCTCCAGCATGTGGTCAAACTTACGTTTGGCGATAGCTAGACGGTCTCCAAACAAGCGGCGCGGTCGAGCAGCTGCGGGTGGACCCCGGGTGACGTTGTGGTGTCTCACAGTTTGTTTAGGCGCCTGAGTGAGGTTGCATGGATTAGTGAGCTCCAGGAAATCCGCCAACACTTTTTCGAACTGAGAGGATGGTATCAGCGTACGAATGCCCATGGGAGCAAGGTCGGACGAGACTCATGAGATGGAGAGATGAGTCAGACCGTCGGTAAGGCGACGATGCCGCACGCTGACGTCTAAGTCGAAGTAGGAGAGGAAGTCTGAGCAGATGATCGGGCGAACCACGTATGCGGTGACGAAGGCCCATCGAAAATTGCGGTGAAGGCCGAAGTCGAGGGTGAGAGATCGTAGCCCATACGTGGGTATAAACGAGGCGTTGGCAGCACGGAGCGACAGTCCTGATGGCTTGGAACTATCTGCCTTAGTCGGTGGAACCACGCTGATTTCCGCGCCCGTGCCAATAAGAAACCGGGTGCCGGAGAACTTGTCAGTGACCATGAACAGGCGGCTCGAATGACTGGGGGAACCACACGCCACCGTTAGTGAGCTCGGCGGGCGTTTACCGGCCACGAACAGGGCGATGTACACTTCGTGGCCCGGTGGCGAAAACGCATCTGGTACCAGCAGAGAGATGTAGGGCTGGGACTCCGATCTTGACGTGAGCGCGAAAGAGCGCGATGATCAAGACGAGACGGACTGGTCTCCAGAGGTCAGCTCCGGAGTGCGGCGAATGAGGCGGCAAGCTCCTCGAGACAGGACTCAAGGCGCGAAATCGCTGGGTCTCTTGGCGGCAAAACAGCAGTGACGGACGGGGAGTTGGCCTCATGAACGTTATCTGCGAGCTCAGCCAGGTGGTTGAGGGTGACGTCACCGGCCGCCGCAAGGACGAGGCGGATGAACTGCGGAAGGCGTTGGAGGAAAAGTTCTCGAAGCAACGCTGAGTGGTTGGGAATGTCGCGCACCCCGAGAAGCTGTTGCATGCGGCACAGAAGCTGGGAGGGGCGCTGGTTGCCGAGGTCTTCCCCGGTAAGGAACTGCTGGACGCGGGTGCGGTCCGACGGCATAAATCTCTCCAGCACCTTGGTTTTCAGGTGCTGATATGGAGTAGCACCCATGGGGGTGGAGAGAACGTCAGAGAGCTCACCGGCAACGTCAGGAGGGAGGCTTGAGGCAACATGGTAGTAGCGCGTCGTCTCCGAAGTGATGCGGGCTAGGCAAAATTGCGCCTCAACCTGGTGGAACCAAATTTAAGGGTTCTGGGGCCAGAAAGGTGGAAGGTGAACCTGCAGCGACGAGACGTCCTGCGGACGCTAATCCTTCTGCGTGGATGTTGCGGATCGGTCATTGCTCGTCAGTGGTCACCAATGTAGGCTTAACGCCTCAGCAGCGAAGGAAACGAGACCTCTGCTACGAGCCGACACCAGAACAGAACTGCCAGCCGTGGCTGCACGAGTCACGACCAGGTGCCGTCTTTATTCTCTTCGCAGGGTGGCGCGCGCTAGCCGGGTTGTCGGCGTCGCCCAAGAAAGGGTGCTACAATAGGATAGAAAGATAGGATAGAAATGACGCGCGCTATAATGCCCCAGGTCGATCCCGGAGACAGTGCAATACAGGGCCAACCGGTGGCGGAAGTGAAGCAACCTTCAAGCCCTCCGCCACATTTCTAAAAATATGTTGGGTTCAAATGGGACCCAGATCAGATATTCTATAACCGAAAACGGCCCACAGGGTTTTAACCCAAGTATTAGTGACTTCTTCGTTTACTTCTTATGTTACTGCCAGGAAAAACGAAAATGAAAGTGCACAGGCCTGCCCACCGGCTCAAGCTGAGCCAAAATCGCTACCACGTGCAGAAAGTAGGAGAGTTTAAAGACAGGATAGAAAAATATGATAGAAATGATGCGCACTATAATGTCCCAGTTCGATCCCGGAGGCAGTGCAATACAGGGACAACCAGGGGCGAAAGTGAAGCAACCTTCAAGCCCTCCGCCACATTTCTAAAAATATGTTGGGTTCAAATGGGACCCGGATAAGATATTCTAAAACCGAAAACTGCCCACGGGGTTTGAACCCAAGTATTAGTGATTTCTTCTTTTACTTCATCTGTTATTGCATGGAAAAACGAAAATGAAAGTGCACAGGCCTGCTCACTGGCATAAGCTGAGCAACAGTCGCTACCATGTGCAGAAAGAAGGATAGTTTAAAGATAGGATAGAAACATGGGATAGAAAAGACGCCCGCTATAATGCCCCAGGTCAATCCCGGAGGCAGTGCAATACCGGGCCAACCGGTGGCATAAGTGAAGCAACCTTGATGCCCTCCGCCACATTTCTAAAAATGTGTTGGGATCAAATGGGACCCGGATCAGATATTCTACAACCGAAAACTGCCGACGGGGCTTTGAACCCAAGTATTAGTGACTCCTTCTTTTACTTATTTTATTGCCAGGAAAACGAAAATGAAAGTGCACAGGCCTGCCCACTGGCTCAAGCTGAGCCACAATCGCTACCACGTGCAGAAAGTAGGAGAGGTTAAAGATAGGATAGAAAAGACGCGCACTATAATGCCGCAGGTCGATCCCGGAGGCAGTGCAATACCGTGCCAACCGGGGGCGGAAGTGGAGCAACCTTCAAGCCCTCCGCGACATTTCTAAAATTATGTTGGGTTCAAATGGGTTCGGATCAGATATTCTATAACCGAAAACTGCCCACGGTAGAGAGAGCGAGGGTTTATTGATAAGAAAGGCAGAGAGGTTGGCCTGAAAAATAAATATCTGGCCTGCTACTCTGCTCTGGGGGACGGGAAGAGGAGATAAAAGAAGGTCACGATGGGGTACGATGATAATGGGAGGAGGCAGATGAAAAACTACTTAAAAAAAGAAAAAAGGCACACTTTCTGACATCACAAACGCGAGACAAGGTCCGTGTCGCTCAAAAAGTGTGAGAGCGCTCGCGTTGCCTTTACAGTCTATCTGGCCAAGCGCCGAGGATACGCTGGATACGCATACGCTGGACACGCCACTAAAACATGTTCTATAGTCTCTAGCACGCCACATGCGGTACATTCCGGGGAGTCCACTTGTCCTGTTAAGTGCAAGTATTTGCGCGTGAATGCCATATTTAAACGTAGTCTACGGATAACGCATGCAATAGGGCGAGGTATTCCGCGAGGAACTGAAAAGGTCATCGTCGGATCTAGCCGTTTAAGGCGGATGTGGCGGCTGTCTGGCAAGGGCCCAGTGCCTAGCCGTCGCCCTCCTCATCAATTACGAAAGGAGACAAGTTGTGTCCACTATAGAGAACGGTACAGCTGTACGCAGGCCACTGCTGAAGGCGCTCCTTGCTTCAGCGTCGGTGGTTTCATTTCCATCGAGTCCGCAGTGTCCGGGGATCCACTGAAACTCTATACGGTGGCCGTTTCCCTCAGCAAATGATACGAGACTAATGATATCAAGAGCCAGAGCTTGGTAGGCTGTGTGACGTAGGAAGCATCCTAAAATATGTAGCGCAGGTTTACAGTCGGCGAAATTGCACCACTCCTGAGGCGGTTCTCCGCAGTTGTGGCGAATCGATTCCCGAATGCCCACAAGCTCTGCAGCGGTTGAAGTAGACTTGTGTCCCGAAATGAATCTGCGGGTCGTCTGTTGTGCAGGGATTGCGAAAGCAGCTGTTGATGCATTTGGAGACGCAGATCCATCCGTGTAGACGTGCACACATTTGTTGTATTCTGACCAGATGTAGGCAAGTGCGAGTTGCTTCAGTCCGCTAACCGGCATCGCAGACTTCTTGATTATGCCAGGGACATGCAGGCAGACTGAAGGCTGAGCGATTACCCATGAGGGCTGCAAGGAATGATGCGGCAGGGCATAGTCTGATGGCAATTCGGAGCGATGGAAGCGCAGTGGGCGTGCAAAACTGCTTTCCTGTCACTCACCGAAAATATTCGTCAGCGGGTGACACCGGTGCCATGTACGCGCACGTAAATATACACGAAGTGGTTCGCGTGACAGTAGACCGATATTGGGCACGCACGAGATTCCTCAATCCTGCCTTTGTTCGAGGCACAACGTGGTAATCCGAGGCATATCTTGAGCGCCTGTGCTTGGACACTCTCTAATGTCCGCAAGCAGGAAATACTCATGTTAGAGAGTACAGGAAGGCTGTAACGAATGTAGCCAATAAAGAGGGTATAGTAAAGTCGAAGCAAGGAGCGCTCCGTTGGGCCCCATTTAATGCCTGCCACAAAGCGAAGCACATGGCAAAAAAGAGTGAGCCTTTTCTTTAGCATGTTTATATGCCTCGACCATGACAGATCGCGGTCAATGATAATGCCCAAAAATCTGGGGTGGGAGACGTATGGTATTGCAACCCCTTGAAGAGTTACCGGGTAGAGGCAGACAGACTTGCGCGTGAATGCGACCACAGCACATTTTTCAGCTGCCAAGGGCGAACCCTGACGCCGCAGGTACCTTGAAGTAGATGACACGGCACGTTGTAATCCCGCACGCATTTGCGGACGTGTCGAAGCCGACGCCCAGATGCAGATATCATCAGCATAGGCACTGATGTGAATGTTAGTGGGAAGTTCATTCACCAGTCCAATCAATGCCACGTTAAATAGGGTTGGGCTAAGAACTCCTCCCTGAGGAACTCCAAGGCAAACCTGATGACGGGTAGTCTACAATTCAGGCGTAGACATGTAAACAGACCGGCCGTTGAGGTAGCTCCCAATCCACGAATACATCCGGCCGCCAACGACAATGTCGTCAAGGGCATCAAGAATGGCGTCATGAAGTACATTATCGTAGGCCCCCTTGATGTCCAAGAAGACAGCAGCCCACGGGTTTTGAACCCAAGTATTAGTGACTTCTTGTTGTTCTTCTTCTTCTGTTATTCCCAGAAAAAACGAAAAGGAAAGTGCACAGGCCTGCTTACTGGCTCAAACTGAGCCACACTCGCTACCACGTGCAGAAAGTAGGAGAGGTTAAAGATAAGATAGAAAAGACGCGCACTATAATGCCGCAGGTCGATCCCGGAGGCAGTGCAATACCGTGCCAACCGGGGGCGGAAGTGAAGCAACCTTCAAGCCCTCCGCGACATTTCTAAAATTATGTTGGGTTCAAATGGGTTCGGATCAGATATTCTATAACCGAAAACTGCCCACGGTAGAGAGAGCGAGGGTTTATTGATAAGAAAGGCAGAGAGGTTGGCCTGAAAAATAAATATCTGGCCTGCTACTCTGCTCTGGGGGACGGGAAGAGGAGATAAAAGAAGGTCACGATGGGGTACGATGATAATGGGAGGAGGCAGATGAAAAACAACTTTAAAAAAAAGAAAAAAGGCACACTTTCTGACATCACAAACGCGAGACAAGGTCCGTGTCGCTCAAAAAGTGTGAGAGCGCTCGCGTTGCCTTTACAGTCTATCTGGCCAAGCGCCGAGGATACGCTGGATACGCATACGCTGGACACGCCACTAAAACATGTTCTATAGTCTCTAGCACGCCACATGTGGTACATTCCGGGGAGTCCACTTGTCCTGTTAAGTGCAAGTATTTGCGCGTGAATGCCATATTTAAACGTAGTCTACGGATAACGCATGCAATAGGGCGAGGTATTCCGCGAGGAACTGAAAAGGTCATCGTCGGATCTAGCCGTTTAAGGCGGATGTGGAGGCTGTCTGGCAAGGGCCCAGTGCCTAGCCGTCGCCCTTCTCATCAATTACGAAAGGAGACAAGTTGTGTCCACTATAGAGAACGGTACAGCTGTACGCAGGCCACTGCTGAAGGCGCTCCTTGCTTCAGCGTCGGTGGTTTCATTTCCATCGAGTCCGCAGTGTCCGGGGATCCACTGAAACTCTATACGGTGGCCGTTTCCCTCAGCAAATGATACGAGACTAATGATATCAAGAGCCAGAGCTTGGTAGGCTGTGTGACGTCGGAAGCATCCTAAAATATGTAGCGCAGGTTTACAGTCGGCGAAATTGCACCACTCCTGAGGCGGTTCTCCGCAGTTGTGGCGAATCGATTCCCGAATGCCCACAAGCTCTGCAGCGGTTGAAGTAGACTTGTGTCCCGAAATGAATCTGCGGGTCGTCTGTTGTGCAGGGATTGCGAAAGCAGCTGTTGATGCATTTGGAGACGCAGATCCATCCGTGTAGACGTGCACACATTTGTTGTATTCTGACCAGATGTAGGCAAGTGCGAGTTGCTTCAGTCCGCTAACCGGCATCGCAGACTTCTTGATTATGCCAGGGACATGCAGGCAGACTGAAGGCTGAGCGATTACCCATGAGGGCTGCAAGGAATGATGCGGCAGGGCATAGTCTGATGGCAATTCGGAGCGATGGAAGCGCAGTGGGCGTGCAAAACTGCTTTCCTGTCACTCACCGAAAATATTCGTCAGCGGGTGACACCGGTGCCATGTACGCGCACGTAAATATACACGAAGTGGTTCGCGTGACAGTAGACCGATATTGGGCACGCACGAGATTCCTCAATCCTGCCTTTGTTCGAGGCACAACGTGGTAATCCGAGGCATATCTTGAGCGCCTGTGCTTGGACACTCTCTAATGTCCGCAAGCAGGAAATACTCATGTTAGAGAGTACAGGAAGGCTGTAACGAATGTAGCCAATAAAGAGGGTATAGTAAAGTCGAAGCAAGGAGCGCTCCGTTGGGCCCCATTTAATGCCTGCCACAAAGCGAAGCACATGGCAAAAAAGAGTGAGCCTTTTCTTTAGCATGTTTATATGCCTCGACCATGACAGATCGCGGTCAGTGATAATGCCCAAAAATCTGGGGTGGGAGACGTATGGTATTGCAACCCCTTGAAGAGTTACCGGGTAGAGGCAGACAGACTTGCGCGTGAATGCGACCACAGCACATTTTTCAGCTGCCAAGTGCGAACCCTGACGCCGCAGGTACCTTGAAGTAGATGACACGGCACGTTGTAATCCCGCACGCATTTGCGGACGTGTCGAAGCCGACGCCCAGATGCAGATATCATCAGCATAGGCACTGATGTGAATGTTAGTGGGAAGTTCATTCACCAGTCCAATCAATGCCACGTTAAATAGGGTTGGGCTAAGAACTCCTCCCTGAGGAACTCCAAGGCAAACCTGATGACGGGTAGTCTACAATTCAGGCGTAGACATGTAAACAGACCGGCCGTTGAGGTAGCTCCCAATCCACGAATACATCCGGCCGCCAACGACAATGTCGTCAAGGGCATCAAGGATGGCGTCATGAAGTACATTATCGTATGCCCCCTTGATGTCCAAGAAGACAGCAGCCAACGGGTTTTGAACCCAAGTATTAGTGACTTCTTGTTCTTCTTCTTCTTCTGTTATTCCCAGAAAAAACGAAAAGGAAAGTGCACAGGCCTGCCCACTGGCTCAAACTGAGCCACACTCGCTACCACGTGCAGAAAGTAGGAGAGTTTCAATATAGGATAGAAAGATAGGATAGAAAATACGCGCGCAATAATTCCCCAGGTCGATCCCTGAGGCAGTGCAATACCGGGCCAACCGGTGGCGGAAGTGAAGCAACCTTCAAGCCCTCCGCCACATTTCTAAAAATATGTTGGGTTCAAATGGGACCCGGATCAGATATTCTAATACCGAAAACGGCCCACGGGCTTCGAGCCCAATAGCGGCTGTCTGTCTGTATGTTGTTGCCAGGAAGAAAGAAAAGGAAAGTGCACAGGCCTGCCCACTGGCTCAAGCCGAGCCACAATCGCTACCACGTGCTGATAGTAGGAGAGTTCAAAGATATAATAGGATAGAAAAGATGCGCGCTATAATGCCCAAGGCCAATCCTGGAGGCAGGGCAATATCGGGGCAACCGGTGGCGGAAGTGAAACAACCTTCAAGCCCACCGCCACATTTCTAAAAATATGTTGAGTTCAAATGGAACCCGGATCATATATTCTATAACCGAAAACGGCCCACGGGCTTCGAACCCTATAGCGACGGTCTGTCTGTCTGTCTGTCTGTCTGTCTGTCTGTCTGTCTGTCTGTCTGTCTGTCTGTCAGTCAGTCAGTCTGTCTGTCTGTCTGTCTGTCTGTCTGTCTGTCTGTCTGTCTGTCTGTCTGTCTGTCTGTCTGTCTGTCTGTCTGTCTGTCTGTCTGTCTGTCTGTCTGTAGCCGAAAACTGCCCACGGGGATTTGAACCCAAGTATTAGTGACTTCTTCTTCTGTTATTGCCAGGAAATACGAAAAGGAAAGTGCACAGGCCTGCCCACTGGCTCAAGTTGAGCCACAATCGCTACCACGTGCAGAAAGAAGGAGAGCTTAAAGATAGGGTAGAAAGATAGGATAGAAAGGACGCGTGCCATAATGCCCCAGGTCGATCCCGGAGGCAGTGCAATACAGGGCCAACCGGTGGCGGAAGTGAAGCAACCTTCAAGCCCTCCGCCACATTTCTAAAAATATGTTGGGTTCAAATGGCACCCGCATCAGATATTCTATAACCGAAAACGGCTCACGGGCTTCGAACCTAATAGCGGCTGTCTGTCTGTCTCTGTTGCCAGGAAGAATGAAAAGGAAAGTGCACAGGCCTGCCCAATGGCTCAAGCTGAGCCACAATCGCTACCACGGGCAGAAATTAGGAGAGTTTAAAGATAGGATAGAAAGACAGGATAGAAATGACCCGCGCTCTAATGCCCCAGGCACATCCCTGAGGCAGTGCAATACCGGGGCAACCGGTGGCGGAAGTGAAGCAACCTTCAAGCCCTCCGCCACATTTCTTACAATGTGTTGGGTTCAAATGGGACCCGGATCAGACATTCTACAACCGAAAACTGACCACGGGTTTTGAACCCAATAGCGGCTGTCTGTCTTTCTGTCTGTCTGCTATTGCCAGGAAGTAAGAAAAGGAAAGTGCATAGGCCTGCCCACTGGCTCAACCTGAGCCACTATAGCTACCACGTGCAGAAAGTAGGAGAGTTTAAAGATAGGATAAAAAAGACGCGCGCCATAATGCCCCAGGTCGATTCCTGAGGCAGTGCAATACCGGGTCAACCGGTGGCGGAAGTGAGGCAACCTTCAAGCCCTCCTCCACATTTTTAAAATAATGTTGGGTTCAAATGGGACCCGGATCAGATATTCTGTAACCGAAAACTGCCCACGGGGCTTTGAACCCAAGTATTAGTGACTTCTTCTTTTTCTTTTTCTTCTTCTTCTTCTTCTTCTTATTCTTCGTGTTCTTCTTCTTCTTCTGTTATTGCCAGGAAAAACGAAAAGGAAACTGCACAGGCCTGCCCACTGGCTCAAGTTGAGCCACAATCGCTACCACCTGCAGAAACTAGGAGAGTTTAAAGGTACGATAGAAAGATAGGATAGAAAAGACGCGCGCTATAATGCCCCAGGTTGATCGTGGAGGCAGTGCAGTACCGGGCCAACCGGTAGCGGAAGTGAAGTAACCTTTAAGCCCTCCGCCACATTTCTAAAATATGTTCTGTTCAAATGAGACCCGGATAATATATTCTATAACCGAAAACTGCCCACGGGGTTTTCAACCCAAGTATAAGTGACTTCTTGTTCTTGGTCTTCTTCTTCTTCTTCTTCTTTTGTTATTGCCAGGAAAAACGAAAATGAAAGTGCACAGGCCTGCCCGCTGGCTCAAGCCGAGCCATAATCGCTACCACGTGCAGATAGTAGGAGAGTTCAAAGATAGGATAGAAAAGACGGCCGCTCTAATGCCCCATGCCAATTCCGGAGGCAGTGCAATACCGGCCAACCGGTGGCTGAAGTGAAGCAACCTTCAAGCCCTCCGCCACATTTCCAAAAATATGTTGGGTTCAAATGGGACCCGAATCAGATATTCTATAACCGAAAACTGCCCACGGGGCTTTGAACCCAAGTATTAATGACTTCTTTTCCTTCTTCTTCTTCATCTTCTTCTTCTTCTTCTTCTGTTATTGCCAGGAAAAACGAAAAGGAAAGTGCACAGACTGGCTCATGCTGAGCCACAATCACTACAACGTGCAGAAAGTAGGAGAGTTTGAAGAGGGGATAGAAAGATGGGATAGAAAAGACGCGCGCTATAATGCCCCAGGTCGATCCCGAAAGCAGTGCAATACCGGGCCAACCGGTGGCGGAACTGAAGCAACCTTCAAGCCCTCTGCCTCAATTCTAAAATAATGATGGGTTCAAATGGGACCCGGATCAGATATTCTATAACCGAAAACGGCCCACGGGCTTCGAGCCCAATAGCGGCTGTCTGTCTGTCTGGCTGTCTGTCTGTCTGTCTGTCTGTCTGTCTGTCTGTCTGTCTGTCTGTCTGTCTGTCTGTCTGTCTGTCTGTCTGTCTGTCTGCCTGTCTGTCTGTCTGTCTGTCTGTCTGTCTGTCTGTCTGTCTGTCTGTCTGTCTGTCTGTCTCTCTGTCTGTATGTATGTATGTATGTATGTACGTCTGTTCTTGCCAGGAAGAAAGAAAAGGAAAGTGCACAGGCTTGCCCACTTGCTCAAACAGAGCCACAATCGCTACCACGTGCAGACAGTAGGAGAGTTCAAAGATATAATAGAAAGACAGGTTAGAAAAGACGCGCGATATAATGCCTCAGGCCGATCCCGGAGGCAGTGCAATACCGGACCAACCGGTGGCGGAAGTGAAGTAACCTTTAAGCCCTCCGCCACATTTCTAAAATATGTTCTGTTCAAATGAGACCCGGATAATATATTCTATAACCGAAAACTGCCCGCGGGGTTTTCAACCCAAGTATTAGTGACTTCTTGTTCTTGGTCTTCTTCTTCTTCTTCTTTTGTTATTGCCAGGAAAAACGAAAAGTAAAGTGCAAAGGCCTGCCCACTGGCTCAAGCTGAGCCACTATCGCTACCACGTGCAGAACCTAGGAGAGTTTAAAGTAGCATAGAAAGATAGGGTAGAAAAGACGCTCGCAATAATGCCCAAGGTTGATCCCGGAGGCAGTGCAATACCGGGCCAACCGGTGGCGGAAGTAATGCAACCTTCAAGCTCTCCGCCACATTTTTAAAAATATGTTGGGTTCAAATGGGACCCGGGTCAGATACTCTATAACAGAAAACTGCCCACGGGGATTTGAACCCAAGTATTAGTGACTTCTTCTTCGTCTGTTATTGCCAGAAAAAACGAAAAGGAAAGTGCACAGTCCTGCCCATTTGCTCAATCTGAGCCACAATCGCTACCACGTGCAGAAAGTAGGAGAGTTTAAAGATAGGATAGAAAAATAGGATATAAAAGACGCGCGCCATAATGCCCCAGGTCGATCCCGGAGGCAGTGCAATATCGGGCCAACCGGTGACGGAAGTGAAGAAACCTTCAAGCTCTCCGCCACATTTCTAAAAATATGTTGGGTCCAAGTGGGACCCGGATCAGATATTCTGTAACCAAAAACTGCCCACGGGGCTTTGAACCAAAGTATTAGTGACTTCTTCTTCTTCTTCTTCTTCTTCTTCTTCTTCTTCTTCTTCTTCTTATTCTTCGTGTTCTTTTTCTTCTTCTGTTATTGCCAGGAAAAACGAAAAGGAAACTGCACAGGCCTGCCCACTGGCTCAAGCTGAACCACAATCGCTTCCACGTGCAGAAAGTAGGAGAGTTTGAAGAGGGGATAGAAAGATAGGATAGAAGAGACGCGCGCTATAATGCCTCAGGTCGATCGTGGAGGCAGTGCAGTACCGGGCGAACCGTTGGCCGAAGTGAAGCAACCTTCAAGCCCTACGCCACATTTCTAAACATATGTTGGGTTCAAATGGGACCCGGATCAGACATTCTATAACAGAAAACGGCCCACGGGCTTCGAACCCAATAGCGGCTGTCTGTCTGTCGTTCTGTTGTTGCCAGGAAGAAAGAAAAGGAAAGTGCACAGGCCTGCCCACTGGCTCAAGCTGAGCCACAATCGCTACCACGTGCAGAAAGTAGGAGAGTTTAAAGATAAGATAGAAAGATGGGATAGAAAAGACGCTCGCAATAATGCCCAAGTTTGATCCCGGAGGCAGTGCAATACCGGGCCAACCGGTGGCGGAAGTAAAGCAGCCTTCAAGCCCTCCGCCACTTTTCTAAAAATATGTTGGGTTCAAATGGGACCCGGGTCAGATACTCTATAACAGAAAACTTCCCACTGGGATTTGAACCCAAGTATTAGTGACTTCTTCTTCGTCTGGTATTGCCAGGAAAAACGAAAAGGAAAGCGCACAGTCCTGCCGAGTGGCTCAATCTGAGCCACAATCGCTACCACGTGCAGAAAGCAGGAGAGTTTAAAGATAGGATAGAAAAATAGGATATAAAAGACGCGCGCCATAATGCCCCAGGTCGATCCCGGAGGCAGTGCAATACCGGGCCAACCGGTGACGGAATTGAAGAAACCTTCAAGCTCTCCGCCACATTTCTAAAAATATGTTGGGTTCAAATGGGACCCGGATATGATATTCTATAACCGAAAACTGCCCACAGGGCTTTGAACCCTAGTATTAGTGACTTCTTCTTCTTTTATTGCCAGGAAAAACGAAAAGGAAAGTGCATAGGCCTGCCCACTGCCTCAACCTGAGCCACTATAGCTACCACGTGCAGAAAGTACGAGAGTTTAAAGATAGGATAAAAAAGACGCGCGCCATAATGCCCCAGGTTGATTCCTGAGGCAGTGCAATACCGGGTCAACCGGTGGCGGAAGTGAAGCAACCTTCAAGCCCTCCGCCACATTTCTAAAAATATGTTGGGTCCAAGTGGGACCCGGATCAGATATTCTGTAACCGAAAACTGCCCACGGGGCTTTGAACCCGAGTATTAGTGACTTCTTCTTCTTCTTCTTCTTCTTCTTCTTCTTCTTCTTCTTCTTCTTCTTCTTCTTCTTCTTCTTCTTCTTATTCTTCGTGTTCTTCTTCTTCTTCTGTTATTGCCAGGAAAAACGAAACGGAAACTGCACAGGCCTGCCCACTGGCTCAAGCTGAACCACAATCGCTTCCACGTGCAGAAAGTAGGAGAGTTTGAAGAGGGGATAGAAAGATAGGATAGAAAAGACGCGCGCTATAATGCCCCAGGTCGATCGTGGAGGAAGTGCAGTACTGGGCGAACCGTTGGCGGAAGTGAAGCAACCTTCAAGCCCTACGCCACATTTTTAAACATATGTTGGGTTCAAATGGGACCCGGATCAGACATTCTATAACAGAAAACGGCCCACGGGCTTCGAACCCAATAGCGGCTGTCTTTCTGTTGTTGCCAGGAAGAAAGAAAAGGAAAGTGCACAGGCCTGCCCACTGGCTCAAGCTGAGCCACAATCGCTACCACGTGCAGAAAGTAGGAGAGTTTAAAGATAAGATAGAAAGATAGGATAGAAAAGACGCGCGCTATAATGCCCCAGGTCGATCCCGGAGGCAGTGCAATACCGGGCCAACCGGTGGCGGAAGTGAAGAAACCTTCAAGCCCTCCGCCACATTTCTAAAAATATGTTGGGTTCAATTGGGGCCCGGATCAGATATTCTGTAACCGAAAACTGCCCACGGGGATTTGAACCTAAGTATTAGTGACTTCTTCTTCATTTCTTATTGCCAGGAAAAACGATATGGAAAGTGCACAGGCCTGCCCACTGGCTCAAGCTGAGCCACTATAGCTACCACGTGCAGAAAGTAGGAGAGTTTAAAGATAGGATAGAAAGATAGGATAGAAAAGACGCGCGCCATAATGCCGCAGGTCGATTGCTGAGGCAGCGCAATACCGGGCCAACCGGTGGCGGAAGTGAAGCAAACTTCATGCTCTCCGCCACATTTCTAAAAATATGTTGGGTTCAAATGGGACCCGGGTCAGATACTCTATAACAGAAAACTTCCCACTGGGATTTGAACCCAAGTATTAGTGACTTCTTCTTCGTCTGTTATTGCCAGGAAAAACGAAAAGGAAAGCGCACAGTCCTGCCGAGTGGCTCAATCTGAGCCACAATCGCTACCACGTGCAGAAAGCAGGAGAGTTTAAAGATAGGATAGAAAAATAGGATATAAAAGACGCGCGCCATAATGCCCCAGGTCGATCCCGGAGGCAGTGCAATACCGGGCCAACCGGTGACGGAATTGAAGAAACCTTCAAGCTCTCCGCCACATTTCTAAAAATATGTTGGGTTCAAATGGGACCCGGATATGATATTCTATAACCGAAAACTGCCCACAGGGCTTTGAACCCTAGTATTAGTGACTTCTTCTTCTTTTATTGCCAGGAAAAACGAAAAGGAAAGTGCATAGGCCTGCCCACTGCCTCAACCTGAGCCACTATAGCTACCACGTGCAGAAAGTACGAGAGTTTAAAGATAGGATAAAAAAGACGCGCGCCATAATGCCCCAGGTTGATTCCTGAGGCAGTGCAATACCGGGTCAACCGGTGGCGGAAGTGAAGCAACCTTCAAGCCCTCCGCCACATTTCTAAAAATATGTTGGGTCCAAGTGGGACCCGGATCAGATATTCTGTAACCGAAAACTGCCCACGGGGCTTTGAACCCGAGTATTAGTGACTTCTTCTTCTTCTTCTTCTTCTTCTTCTTCTTCTTCTTCTTCTTCTTATTCTTCGTGTTCTTCTTCTTCTTCTGTTATTGCCAGGAAAAACGAAACGGAAACTGCACAGGCCTGCCCACTGGCTCAAGCTGAACCACAATCGCTTCCACGTGCAGAAAGTAGGAGAGTTTGAAGAGGGGATAGAAAGATAGGATAGAAAAGACGCGCGCTATAATGCCCCAGGTCGATCGTGGAGGAAGTGCAGTACTGGGCGAACCGTTGGCGGAAGTGAAGCAACCTTCAAGCCCTACGCCACATTTTTAAACATATGTTGGGTTCAAATGGGACCCGGATCAGACATTCTATAACAGAAAACGGCCCACGGGCTTCGAACCCAATAGCGGCTGTCTTTCTGTTGTTGCCAGGAAGAAAGAAAAGGAAAGTGCACAGGCCTGCCCACTGGCTCAAGCTGAGCCACAATCGCTACCACGTGCAGAAAGTAGGAGAGTTTAAAGATAAGATAGAAAGATAGGATAGAAAAGACGCGCGCTATAATGCCCCAGGTCGATCCCGGAGGCAGTGCAATACCGGGCCAACCGGTGGCGGAAGTGAAGAAACCTTCAAGCCCTCCGCCACATTTCTAAAAATATGTTGGGTTCAATTGGGGCCCGGATCAGATATTCTGTAACCGAAAACTGCCCACGGGGATTTGAACCTAAGTATTAGTGACTTCTTCTTCATTTCTTATTGCCAGGAAAAACGATATTGAAAGTGCACAGGCCTGCCCACTGGCTCAAGCTGAGCCACTATAGCTACCACGTGCAGAAAGTAGGAGAGTTTAAAGATAGGATAGAAAGATAGGATAGAAAAGTCGCGCGCCATAATGCCGCAGGTCGATTGCTGAGGCAGCGCAATACCGGGCCAACCGGTGGCGGAAGTGAAGCAAACTTCATGCTCTCCGCCACATTTCTAAAAATATGTTGGGTTCAAATGGGACCCGTATTAGATATTCTATACCCGAAAACTGCCCACGGGGCTTTGAACCCAAGTATTAGTGACTTCTTCTGTTATTGCGAAAAGGCCGCTAGGGGGCCAGAGGAAGAGAACGCCCTTCGCAAGTGCTCCTGCCTCGACGCCTCCTTACACCCGGCAAACATCAACGCAGTAGAAAATGGAGTACTCCATCGCTTTCTACTGATCAAGCGGAATCCGTGGATACCCGCTTTACATCCGTGAGTCCAGATTTCGCTATTTTCTGCCCGTCGGAAAATCCAAGGCAGAGAACTCCACGCTAAGCCTAGGCGGCGTCGGGCCGTCGGCCCGAAGGAACGCTGCTACAGCTCACGCCGCTCCCGTGAGGATGGCGGACGCTGACGCGGCGGCGTCGGCTGGAGCCACGACACCGCTCGAAGAGAATCTTCACAGGGACGACAACGCTACCGACAACGCTACCGACCACGCTACCGACACCGCTACGGACCTCTCGCAGAAGAGAACAATCGACAACGGGGGATGGTTCACTGCCAAATACCAGAACTCGAGACTGATTGCCGTTCCAGAGTCCGGGACAGACGCGGCGGACAATTCAGCGCTGAGTCAACCCAAACTCAAGTGGAATCCCGTTCGGCGAGAGAAACTACCTCCTTTGCCAAAAAACGACTTCTAAGTCATCCTTAGACCGAAGAATGGACTCAACATCAGCGAACTGAGCACGCATCAGATGGCCCGGGCTATAACCAAAGCATGCGGAAAACCAGACATCTGCAACGAAGGCAGCTTCCTTACACGGCTGCACAACGGATCCAACATCGCTATACTCAGCACGCCAAGCATAGAGACTGCCAGTGCTGTGCAGTGTATTTCAAGTCTACGCTTTGCTGCAAAGAACTATGCAGTGACAGCTTACGTGGCCGCGCCGGACAATTCGTGCAAAGGTGTCATTCATGGAGTGGACGCTGGGACCACGCCAACTGAACTACTATCGCATCTCCGGGTACGTACCCAAGGAGTCAAAATACTTTATGCAAGAATGCTTGGCAAATCCCAAAGCGCGGTCATTACCTTCGAGGGAAAGATCGTTCCGCGCTACGTCTATTACTACAGCGGCGAGATACGTTGCTCCCTCTATCGATCATCGCGGCAAGTGTGTTATACATGCTTAAAGGCCGGACATAGGGCGGACGTATGCCCGACACCTGACGTTGTCGTCTGCTCTAAATGCACCGAGCCAGTGATCGAGGACGGACACTCCTGTGAGCCCAGGTGTGTGCTATGCACGGAAGCGCATCCTACGGGGGCAAAGGAGTGCAAGGAACGCCTCAGGAAACCGAGACCACGGACGAGAAAAAAAGAGGAACCAGGCGGCGGAGACAACGGCGGACGCGGCCGGGCCCGGAAACGCTGGTTCAGCGACGACTCCAGTTCGAGATCCAAGTCCAGATCGGCATCGAGATCAAGATCAAAGTCGAGATCGGCGTCCAGGACCCGGGAGGATCCAGAAACCAAAAAGAAGCAGGAGCAGAAGAAGACCGCACCAAAAAAGGAGGAAGCAACCAGGGTGAGCTGGAAAGAGCATCTTTTCCCCACCTCTCCCACTGCTCCAAAAAACACAAACACACAGAAAACAGTGATAGGTAACAACGCTAATGGGGAAGCTAACGAGGACGTTCAAGAGCTAAGACAAATAATTAAGACGCTCAGGGCAGAAAACGCCGAGCTGAGACAGAAACTAAGCGATCTGATAGACGAACTAAAGGCCCAAAGAACAAGGCAGAACAGCACTAACCCGCAAACAGACGAAGCTCAGGCGACAACTATAGGGCGCCAGGAATTTACAACTGCCATGGTTGCTGTTAACAATGCACTGGCAAATCTTAGCAACCTCATCTCCAACATCCAAGACGAGACGCGCAAGGATAGAGAGCGTCTAGTACAATTCACAGCCATGAAATCCAGAGGAAAACCCTATAACAGGCCATCCCAGTATGGCGAGCAACCGTAAACGCTCGGTCAAGTTGGAAACCCTTGAAATATGGCAGTGGAACTGCCCTGGGATCCGCCGAAAGCAGGGTCTTCTTAAACAACACATCACAAATTGCACCTCACCGCCAGACATAATCGCCCTACAGGAAACCGGCTGCTCACTCACTCTCGCGGGGTACTCCGTCTACGAGGGGCAGGGGCAAAGCAAGGTCGCCACGCTGGTTGCAAAAGCAGTCACCGCAATCAGACACGACATCGACGGAACGGACATTGACCACGTCCTTATAGAAATCATTACCCAAAAGAGAAGCCGAGAAAGCACCTTCCTACTTAACGTGTACAGCCCGCCAAGCCAGAGGGAAGCCAATTTCAGCTACCTGCTAGGCAAAGCAGAAGAAGCAGCAGGCAAGAACGGTATCGTTATTCTGGGGGACTTTAATGCCTGGCATAAAAGTTGGGGCTACGTTCGGGAAACCCCGAAAGGCAGGGATCTATCCAGAGAAGCTGATCGTAGAAGGCTCACCCTCATCACTGACCACACCCAACCCACGCGAGTGAGGAACAGCATCAACCGAGATTCGTGCCCAGACTTATCATTTGTCAAAGGGGTAAGGCACGCAAGATGGGATAACGACGGCGAAACTCTAGGCAGTGACCACTGCATCCTGCGCATCCATATAGAAACCCTCCCGGTAAGGCGAAAACATGGCCAGGCTAGACTGACAAACTGGGAAGCCTATAGGAAATCCAGGGCACAGCATGAAGACGCTGAGATCACCGACATAGAAGGCTGGGTCGCAAGAATCAAGACAGACTGGCGAAAACTAACCCGAAAGGTCGCCCTCACTACCAACACACCCGAGGTGGACAAACATCTCTTACACCTTTGGGACGCCAGACGGGGCCTACTAAAAAGGTGGAAAAGGCAAAAGCATAATAGGCGGCTCAAGCGTAAGATCGCTGAGGTCACCAGACAAGCTGAAGAATATGCGACGGAGCTCTCGAGGCGCGACTGGAACCAAAAATGCAACGAACTTCAGGGGACTCTAGGTTGGGCCAAGACATGAGCCTTGCTAAGCGCCCTCATAGACTCAACCACCACAAAATCCGAAACCCGTAAGACGACCCAAAGGATCGCGCACCAGTTCCAAGGCACTGACGAGGAAATGCTACAGAACATCAAGCAGCGTTTCATCGGCAATGCAACATACGCCGACAGCAGCTTGGCATACACGGGCGAAACGAATCCCGCTCTGGACGAACCCCTTACCATAGAAGACGTCAGACACGCTGTGATGTCCGCCACAAGGAACACAACACCAGGGAGGGATGGCATCACCAATGCCATGATAAGGAATCTGGATGACAATTCAATCAAAAGATTCACGGAGTTCATCAATAAACACTGGGAACAGGGGACCCTCCCGGACGACTGGAGACATGCGGAAATAGTAATGATTCCGAAGTCCGGAAAGACTCCAAACCTGGACAATCTTAGACCCATTTCCTTAACATCATGCTTGAGAAAAGTGTACGAGAGAGTTGTGTATCACAGCTTGCAGACCCACCTTGAGGACAACGAACTCATGCCGCACACTATGTTTGGATTTCGAAAATACCTATCGACACAGGACGTTCTCCTGCAGATCAAGGAGGAGGTGCTTACTTCCGTTCCAAATATGAAGAAAACATCTTGCTCGCTCTCGATCTTCAAGCGGCCTTCGACAACGTCAGTCACAGGGCTGTGCTGGAGGGGCTCAGCAAACTGGGTTGTGGGCAGAGAATATTCAACTATGTGAAAGCCTTTCTGACTAACCGAACCGCTACCATTGGAATAGGAGGCATCAGGACTGACACCTTCAACACCCCAGAAAAAGGAACACCACAAGGCTCTGTGCTATCACCTATGCTTTTTAATATTGCAATGATTGGTTTAGCGAGGCCGCTCGCAGAAATTGAAGGAATCAGGCATGCCATCTACGGAGATGATATCACAATCTGGGTGACAAGGGGATCCTTAGGCGAAAAACAAGAGCTTCTTCAGCGAGCGGCAGACACGGTCAACGCATACGCCCGAGACTGTGGACTTGCATGCTCCCCTGAAAACTCCCAGGTGCTCAGAGTCTACAGACAAGGGTATGATCTGCAAAACTCCCTAGATATCTACATAGGGGAAACGAAGGTTCCAGAAGTATCGAAAGTTAGGATCCTCGGCATGTGGGTCCAAAGCAACCGTCGTATTGATCACACGATCAGACAACTGGCAAATACCACAGCACAGATCACCAGGATGATTGCAAGAATTTCCAACAGAAGAAGAGGTATGAAGAAGGAAGACACATGTAGGCTAGTACAGGCCCTCGTGGTCAGTAGGATCTTATACGGCGCCCCCACCAAACACCGCTCGAGCAAGAAAAGGAGCAGTTGGAGGCAATGCTTAGAAAAGCATACAAATGCGCTCTCGGACTGCCGGTCAGCACTTCGACGGAGAAATTCCTTAAACTGGGCATAAACAACACAGTACAAGAACATATCGAGGCCCACCTTATCGCGCAGAAAACAAGACTGATGCTGTCCGCAACAGGCAGAAACACGCTGCGGTTGATGGGCATGAGGGACGCTTTGAAAGAAATCAATAGCACAGCGAGCGTTCCAAATGAAATCAGGAGGATCATTGAGATCAGTCCGATTCCAAAAAACATGCATCCAGATATACATAAGGCGAGAAGAAAGGCAAGATCTGAATTCCATGAAAGAAGCTTCGCCGGGGCAAAAGACGTATTATATGTTGACGCAACAACATACAGACACCGATATGGCTCGGTAGCCACCGTGGTGGATCACCAGCTCAGGGAAATCAACTGCGCTTCGATAAAAACCAACAACATACTCGAGGCTGAGGAAGCAGCAATTGCACTCGCCATCACCCAGCAGAGTGACGAGCCCCATGCACACATCATTACAGACTCGCAAGAGGCATGCAGAAGATACAGCAGTGGACGCATATCCACTGCAGCCATTCACATACTCAAGGCGAGGACAATCACTTTTGCGAGATGCTGCATCACGTGGACACCAGGCCATGAGGCTGTCAAAGGGAACCAATGTGCGGACGCCAATGCCCGAGCATACGCCAACCGGGAGGCGCGCACCGAAGGGGAACTGGACGCAGTCACTAGACGGTATGGAGCCATCTTAGAACACCAACGAGCCCTCCGGAGGACCTACCCGCCTCCCCACAAAGACCTTAGTAAACAGCAGTTGGTTGCCTGGAGACAACTACAGACTAATACATACCCCAATCTGAGTTTACTCAGCAAAATCTATCCATCCACTTATGAAAACAAATGCCCGCTATGCGGTGAACACGCAACGCTTTACCACGTTACATGGACCTGTCAGAAAATGCAGGCAGCGCCGATAAACAACACACCTACACCGGAGCAGTGGGAGGCTGCGCTGTCCTGCTCGAAGCCTGAAGACCAGCTCAAGCTGATCGACAGGGCTCGCAAGACTGCAAAGGCCGCTGGGGCCCTGGACTGAAGGCTCCACCTACGCTGCGAGAAATAACCCTTATACAATAAAGTTTTTCATTTCATTTCATTTCTGTTATTGCCAGGAAAAACGAAAAGGAAAGTGCAGAGGCCGGCCCACTGGCTCAAGTTGAGCCACAATCGCTACCACGTGCAGAAAGTAGGAGAGTTCAAAGATATAATAGAATGACAGGATAGGAAAGACGTGTGCCATAATGCCCCAGGTCGATACCGGAGGCAGTGCAATACCGGGCCAACCGGTGACGGAAATGAAGCAACCTTCAAAACCTCCGCCACATTTCTAAAAATATGTTGGGTTTAAATGGGACCCGGATCAGACATTCTATAACCGAAAACATCCCACGGGCTTCGAACCCAATAGCGGCTGTCTGTGTGCCTGTATGTTGTTGCCAGAAAGAAAGAAAAGGATAGTGCACAGGCCTGGCCACTGGCTCAAGCCGAGCCACAATCGCTACCACGTGCAGATAGTAGGAGAGTTCAAAGGTAGTATAGAAAGATAGGACAGAAAAGACGCGCGCTATAATACCCCAGGTCGATCCCGGAGGCAGTGCAATACCGGGCCAACCGGTGGCGGAAGTGAAGCAACCTTCAAGCCCTCCGCCACATTTCTAAATATATGTTGGGTTCAAATGGGATCCGGATCAGATATTCTATAACCGAAAACGGCCCCCGGGCTTCGAACCCAATAGCGGCTGTCTGTCTGTCTGTTATTGCCAGGAAAAACAAAAAGGAAAGGCCAGAGGCCTGCCCACTGGCTCAAGCTGAGCCACAATCGCTACCACGTGCAGAAAGTAGGAGAGTTTAAAGATAGGATAGAAAGAGAGGATAGAAAATACGCGCGCTATAATGCCCCATGCCGATACCGGAGGCAGTGCAATACCGGGCCAGCCGGTGGCTGAAGTGAAGCAAACTTCAAGCCCTCCGCCACATTTCTAAAAATATCTTGGGTTCAAATGGGACACGGATCAGATATTCTATAACTGAAAACTGCCCGCGGGGCATTGAACCCAAGTATTAGTGAACTTTTTTCATCTTCGTCTTCTTCTGTTATTGCCAGGACAAACGAAAAGGAAAGTGCACAGTCCTGCCCACTGGCTCAAGCTGAGCCACAATCGCTACCACGTGCAGAAAGTAGGAGAGTTTATAGACAGGATAGAAAGGTGGGAAGAAAGTAGGAGAGTTTATATACACGATAGAAAGGATAGAAAAGACACGCGCTATAATGCCCCAGGTCGATCCCGGAGGCAGTGCTATACCGGGCCAACCGGTGGCGGAAGTGAAGCAACCTTCAAGCCCTCCGCCACATTTCTAAAAATATGTTGGGTTCAAATGGGACCCGGATCAGATATTCTGTAACCGAAGACTGCCCACGGGGATTTGAACCCAAGTATTAGTGACTTCTTCTTCTTCTGTTATTGCCAGGAAAAACGAAAAGGAAAGTGCACAGGCCTGCCCACTGGCTCAAGCTGAGCCACTATAGCTACCAGGTGCAAAAAGTAGGAGAGTTTAAAGATAGAATAGAGAAGACGCGCGCTATAATGCCCTAGGTCGATCCCTGAAGCAGTGCAATACCGGGCCAACAGGTGGCGGAAGTGAAGCAACCTTCAAGTCCTCCGCCACATTTCTAAAAATATGTTGGGTTCAAATGGGACCCGTATCAGATATTCTATAACCGAAAACGGCCCACGGGCTTCGAACCCAATAGCGGCTGTCTTCTGTCTGTTTTTGCCAGGAAGAAAGAAAGGTAAAGTGCACAGGCCTGCCCACTGGCTCAAGTTGACCCAAAATCGCTACCACGTGCAGAAAGTAGGAGAGTTTAAAGATAGGATAGAAAGATAGGATAGAAAAGACGCGCGCTATAATGCCCCAGGCCGATCCCGGAGGCAGTGCAATACCGGGCCAACCGGTGGTGGAGGTGAAGCAACCTGTCCTATACTCTGGCAAGGACAGGTTGTTTTCTTACAGAGAAATCCTGCAGCACTACAGGCTTGCAAGACCCAGATTCTCCCCAGCAGATAAAACGCTCTCCAAGCAACAGGCCAAAGCCTGGCGTAAACTTCAAACTAACACCTATCCAAATCCCCAATTGTGTAGCTTCTATTCGGAAGGACTGTACTCAAACAAGTGCAATAATTGTGATGCGAAAGCCAATCTAAATCATATGATCTGGAACTGCCCGCAGTCCCTACCCGCGAGTCACTTCATTACCGACTCTGCTCATTGGGAGGCTCTATTGCTCAGCCCCGACCCGGGGATACAGATCAAGCTCCTCCAGCTGGCTGAAGACGCCGCCGCTGCCCAAGGGATAGCGGCCGCCGTTTAAGCGGGGGGCGACTTCGTGTCGATCCTCTATATCCGCTGGAAATAAAGTTTCACAACCAACCTTCAAACCCTCCACCACATTTCTAAAAATATGTTGGGTTCAAATGGGACCCGGATCAGATATTCTATAACTGAAAACTGCCCACGGGCTTCGAACCCAAAAGCGGCTGTCTGTCTGTCTGTTTTTACAAGGAAGAAAGAAAGGTAAAGTGCAAAGGCCGGCCCACTGGCTCAAGTTGAGCCACAATCGCTACCACGTGCATAAAGTTGGAGAGTTTAAACATAGGATATAAAGATAGGATAGAAAAGACGTGAGATATAATGCCCCAGGTCGATCCCGGAGGCAGTGCAATACAGGGCCAACGGGTGGCGGAATTGAAGCAACCTTCAAGCCCTCCACCACATTTCTAAATATATGTTGGGTTCAAATCGGACACGGATCAGATATTCTATAACCGAAAACTGCGCACGAAGATTTGAAACTACGTATTAGTGACTTCCTTTGTTGCCAGGAAAAACGAATAGGAAGGTGCACAGGCCCGCCCACCGGCTCAAGCCGAGCCACAATCGCTACCACGTGCAGATAGTAGGAGAGTTAAAAGATATAATAGAAAGATAGGATAGAAAAGACGCGCGCTATAATGCCCCAGGTCGATACCGGAGGCAGTGCAATGCCGGGTCAACCGGTGGTGGAAGTGAAGCAAGCTTCAATACCTCCGCCACATTTCTAAAAATATGTTGGGTTCAAATGGGACCCAGATCAGATATTCTATAACCGAAAACGGCCCACGGGGCTTTGAACCCAAGTATTAGTGACTTCTTATTCTGTTATTGCCAGGAAAAACAAAAAGGAAAGGCCAGAGGCCTGCCCACTGGCTCAAGCTGAGCACAATCGCTACCACGTGCAGAAAGTAGTAGAGTTTAAAGATATAATAGAAAGACAGGATAGAAAAGACGCGCGCTATAATACCCCTGGTCGATCCCCGAGGCAGTGCAATACCGGGCCAACCGGTGACGGAAGTGAAGCAACCTTCAATACCTCCGCCACATTTCTAAAAATAAGTTGGGTTCAAATGGGACCCGGATCAGATATTCTATAACCGAAAACGGCCCACGGGCTTCGAACCCAATAGCAGCTGTCTGTCTGTCTGTCTGTTGTTGCCAGAAAGAAAGAAAACGAAAGTGCACAGGCCTGCCCACTGGTTCAAGCCGAGCCACAATCGCTACCACGTGCAGATAGTAGGAGAGTTCAAAGATAGGATAGAAAGATAGGATAGAAAAGACGCGCACTATAATGCCCCAGGTCGATCCCGGAGGCAGTGCAATACCAGGCCAACCGGTGGCGGAAGTGAAGACACCTCCAAGACTTCCGCCACATTTCTAAAAATATGTTGGGTTCAAATGAGACCTGGACCAGATATTCTGTAACCAAAAACTGCCCACGGGGATTTGAACCCAAGTATTAGTGACTTCTTCTTCTTCTGTTATTGCCAGGAAAAACGAAAAGGAAAGTGCACAGGCCCGCCCACTGGCTCAAGCTGACCCACAATCGCTACCACGCGCAGAAAGTAGGAGAGTTTAAACATAGGATAGAAAAGACGCGCGCTATAATGCCCCAGGTCTATCCCGGAGGAAGTGCAATACCGGGCCAACCGGTTTCGGAAGTGAAGCAACCTTCAAGCCTTCCGCTACATTTCTAAAAATATGTTGGGTCCAAATGGGACCCGGATCAGATATTCTATAACGGAAAACTGCCCACGCGGCTTTGAACCCAAGTACTAGTGATTTCGTATTCTGTTATTGTCAGGATAAACGAAAAGGAAAGCGCACAGGCCTGCCCACTGGGTGAAGTTGAGCCACTATCGCTACCACGTGCAGAAAGTAGGAGAGTTCAAAGATATAATAGAAAGACAGGATAGAAAAGACGCGCGCTATAATACCCCAGGTCGATCCCGGAGGCAGTGCAACACCGGGCCAACCGGTGACGGAAGTGAAGCAACCTTCAATACCTCCGACACATTTCTAAAAATATGTTGGGTTCAAATGGGACCCGGATCAGATATTCTATAACCGAAAACGGCCCACGGGCTTCGAACCCAATAGCGGCTGTCTGTCTGTCTGTCTGTCTGTCTGTCTGTCTGTCTGTCTGTCTGTCTGTCTGTCTGTCTGTCTGTCTGTCTGTCTGTCTGTCTGTCTGTCTGTCTGTCTGTCTGTCTGTCTGTCTGTCTGTCTGTCTGTCTGTCTGTCTGTCTGTCTGTCTGTCTGTCTGTCTGTCTGTCTGTCTGTCTGTCTGTCTGTCTGTCTGTCTGTCTGTCTGTCTGTCTGTCTGTCTGTCTGTCTGTTGTTGACAGAAAGAAAGAAAACGAAAGTGCACAGGCCTGCCCACTGGTTCAAGCCGAGCCACAATCGCTACCACGTGCAGATAGTAGGAGAGTTCAAAGATAGGATAGAAAGATAGGATAGAAAAGACGCGCGCTATAATGCCTCAGGTCGATCCCGGAGGCAGTGCAATACCAGGCCAACCGGTGGCGGAAGTGAAGACACCTCCAAGCCCTCCGCCACATTTCTTAAAATATGTTGGGTTCAAATGAGACCTGGACCTGATATTCTGTAACCAAAAACTGCCCACGGGGATTTGAACCCAAGTATTAGTGACTTCTTCTTCTTCTGTTATTGCCAGGAAAAACAAAAAGGAAAGTGCACAGGCCCGCCCACTGGCTCAAGCTGACCCACAATCGCTGCCACATGCAGAAAGTAGGATAGTTTAAACATTTTATAGAAAGATAGGATAGAAAAGACGCGCGCTATAATGCCCCAGGTCGATACCGGAGGCAGTGCAATGGCGGGTCAACCGGTGGTGGAAGTGAAGCAACCTTCAATACCTCCGCCACATTTCTAAAAATATGTTGGGTACAAATGGGACCCGGATCAGATATTCTATAACCGAAGGCTGCCCACGGGGCTTTGAACCCAAGTATTAGTGATTTCTTCTTCTGTTATTGCCAGGAAAAACAAAAAGGAAAGGCCAGAGGCCTGCCCACTGGCTCAAGCTGAGCCACAATCGCTACCACGTGCAGAAAGCAGTAGCGTTTAAAGATAGGATAGAAAGATAACATAGAAAATACGTGCGCTATAATGCCCCAGGCCAATCCCGGAGGCAGTGCAATACCGGGCCAACCGGTGGCTGAAGTGAAGCAACCTTCAAGCACTCCGCCACATTTCCAAAAATATCTTGGGTTCAAATAGGACCCGGATCAGATATTCTATCGCCGAAGACTGCCCACGGGGCTTTTAACCCAAGTATTAGCGACTTCTTCTTTTACTTCTTCTGCTATTGCCAGGAAAAACTAAAATGAAAGTGCACAGGCCTGCCCACTGGCTCAAGCCGAGCCACAATCGCTACCACGTGAAGATAGTAGGAGAGTTCAAAGATAGAATAGAAAAGACGAGCGCTATAATGCCCCAGGTCGATCCCGGAGGCAGTGCTATACCGGGCCAACCGGTGGCGGAAGTGAAGCAACCTTCAAGCCCTCCGCCACATTTCTAAAAATATGTTGGGTTCAAACGGGACCCGGATCAGATATTCTATAACCGAAGGCTGCCCACGGGGCTTTGAACCCAAGTATTAGTGACTTCTTCTTCTGTTATTGCCAGGAAAAACAAAAAGGAAAGTGCACAGGCCTGCCCACTGGCTCAACCTGACCCACAATCGCTACCACGTGCAGAAAGTATTAGAGTTTAAAGATAGTATAGAAAAATAGGATAGAAAAGACGCGCGCCATAATGCCCCAGGTCTATCCCGGAGGAAGAACAATACCGGGCCAACCGGTTTCGGAAGTGAAGCAGCCTTCAAGCCCTCCGCCACATTTCTAAAAATATGTTGGGTTCAAATGAGACCCGGATCAGATATTCTATAACCGTAAACTGCCCACGGGGCTTTGAACCCAAGTATTAGTGACTTATTCTTATTCTGTTATTGCCAGGAAAAACGAAAAGAAAAGTGCTCAGGCCTTCTCACTGGCTCAAGCTGAGCCACAATCGCTACCTAGTGCGGAAAGAAGGAAAGTTTAATGACAGGATAAAAATATAGGATAGAAAAGACGCACGCTATAATGCCCCAGGTCGATTCCGGAGGCAGTGCAATACCGGGCCAACTGGTGGCGGAAGTGAAGCAACCTTCAAGCCCTCCGCCACATTTCTAAAAATATGTTTTATTCAAATGGGACCCGGATCAGATATTCTATAACGGAAAACTGCTCACGGGGATTTGAACTCAAGTATTAGTGACTTCTTCTTCTGTTATTGCCAGGAAAAACGAAAAGGAAAGTGCACAGGCCTGCCCACTGGCTCAAGCTGAGCCACAATCGCTATCACGTGCAGAAAATAGGAGAGTTTAAGGATAAGATAGAAAGATAGGATAGAAAAGACGCGCGCCATAATGCCCAAGATTGATTCCTGAGGCAGTGCAATACCGCGCCAACCGGTGGTCGAAGTATAGCAGCCTTCAAGCTCTCCGCCACATTTCTAAAAATATGTTGGGTTCAAATGGGACACAGATCAGATATTCTATAACCGAAAACTGCCCACGGGGCTTTGAACCCAAGTATTGGTGACTTCTGTTATTGCCAGGAAAAACGAAAAAGAAAGTGCAAAGGCCGTTCCCCTGGCTCAAGATGAGCCACAATCTCTACCACGTGCAGATAGTAGGAGAGTTCAAAGATATAATAGAAAGACAGGATAGAAAAGACGCGCGCTATAATGTCCCAGGCCGATCCCGGAGGCAGTGCAATACCGGGCCAACCGGTGGTTGAAGTGAAGCAACCTTCTAGCCCTGCGCCACATTCTAAAAATATGTTGTGTTAAAATGGGACCCGGATCAGATATTCTATAACCGAAAACGGCCAACGGGCTTCGAACCCAATAGCGGCTGACTGTGTGTCTCTTGTTGCCAGGAAGAAAGAAAAGTAAAGTGCACAGACCTGCCCAATGGCTAAAGCTGAGCCACATTCGCTACCACGTGCAGAAAGTAGGAGAGTTTAAAGATAGGATAAAAAAGACGCGCGCTATAATGCCCCAGGTCTATCCCGGAGGAAGTGCAATACCGGGCCAACCGGTTTCGGAAGTGAAGCAACCTTCAAGCCTTCCGCTACATTTCTAAAAATATGTTGGGTCCAAATGGGACCCGGATCAGATATTCTATAACGGAAAACTGCCCACACGCGGCTTTGAACCCAAGTACTAGTGATTTCGTATTCTGTTATTGTCAGGATAAACGAAAAGGAAAGCGCACAGGCCTGCCCACTGGGTGAAGTTGAGCCACTATCGCTACCACGTGCAGAAAGTAGGAGAGTTCAAAGATATAATAGAAAGACAGGATAGAAAAGACGCGCGCTATAATACCCCAGGTCGATCCCGGAGGCAGTGCAACACCGGGCCGACCGGTGGCGGGAGTGAAGCAACCTTCAAGCCCTCCACCACATTTCTAAATATATGTTGGGTTCAAATGGGTCCCGGATCAGATATTCTCTAACCGAAGACTGCCCACGGGGATTTGAACCCAAGTATTAGTGACTTCTTCTTCTTCTGTTATTGCCAGGAAAAACGAAAAGCAAAGTGCACAGGCCTGCCCACTGGCTCAAGCTGAGCCACTATAGCTACCACGTGCAAAAAGTAGGAGAGTTTAAAGACAGGATAGAGAAGACGCGCGCTATAATGCCCCAGGTCAATCCCTGAGGCAGTGCAATACCAGGCCAACAGGTGGCGGAAGTGAAGCAACCTTCAAGTCCTCCGCCACATTTCTAAAAATATGTTGGGTTCAAATGGGACCCGTATCAGATATTCAACACCCGAAAACTGCCCACGGGGCTTTGAACCCAAGTATTAGTGACTTCTTCTGTTATTGCCAGGAAGAAAGAAAGGTAAAGTGCACAGGCCTTCCCACTGGCTCAAGTTGAGCACAATCGCTACCACGTGCAGAAAGTAGGAGAGTTTAAACATAGGATATAAAGATAGGATAGAAAAGACGCGCGCCATAATGCCCCAGGTCGATCCCGGAGGCAGTGCAATACAGGGCCAACCGGTGGCGGAAGTGAAGCAACCTTCAAGCCCTCCACCACATTTCTAAAAATATGTTCGGTTCAAATCGCACCCGGACCAGATATTCTATAACTTAAAAACTGCACACGGGGATTTGAACCCAAGTATTAATGACTTCTTCTTCTTCTGTTGTTGCCAGTAAAAACGAAAAGGAAAGTGCACAGGCCTGCCCACTGGCTCAAGCTGACCCACAATCGCTACCACGTGCATAAAGTAGGAGAGTTTAAACTTTTGATAGAAAGATAGGATAGAAAAGACGCGCGCTATAATACCCCAGGCCAATCCCGGAGGCAGTGCAATACCGGGCCAACCGGTGGCTGAAGTGAAGCAACCTTCAAGCCCCTCCGCCACAGTTACAAAAATATCTTGGGTTCAAATGGGACTCGGATCAGATATTGTATAACCGAAAACTGCCCTCGGGGCTTTGAACGCAAGTATTAGCGACTTCTGTTATTGCCAGGGAAAACGAAAAGGAAAGTGCACAGGCCTGCCCACTGGCTCAAGCTGAGCCACAATCGCTACAACGTGCAGAAACTAGGAGAGTTTAAATATAGGATAGAAAGATAGGATAGAAAAGCCTCGCGCTATAATGCCCCAGGCCAATCCCAGAAGCAGTGCAATACCGGGCCAAGCGGTGGCTAAATTGAAGCAACCTTCAAGCCCTCCGCCACATTTCTAAAAATATTTTGGGTTCAGATGGGACCCGGATCAGATATTCTATAACCGAAAAACGGCCCATGGGCTTCGAACCCAAAAGCGGCTGTCTGTCTGTGTGTTGATTCCAGGAAGAAAGAAAAGGAAAGCGCACAGGCCTGCCCACTGGCTCAAGCTGAGCCACTATAGCTACCACGTGCAAAAAGTGGGAGAGTTTAAAGACAGGATAGAGAAGACGCGCGCTATAATGCCCCATGTCAATCCCTGAGGCAGTGCAATACCGCGCCAACCGGTGGCGGAAGTGAAGCAACCTGCAAGCCCTCCGCCACATTTCTAAAAATATGTTGGGTTCAAATGGGACCCGGATCAGATATTCTATAACCGAAAACTGCCCACGGGGATTTGAACCCAAGTATTAGTGACTTCTTCTGTTATTGCCAGAAAAAACGAAAAGGAAAGTGCACAGGCCTGCCCACTGGCTCAAGTTGAGCCACAATCGCTACCACGTGCAGAAAGTAGGAGAGTTGAAAGATATAATAGAAAGACAGGATAGAAAAGACGCGCGCTATAATACCCCAGGCCAATCCGGAGGCAGTGCAATACCGGGCCAACCGGTGGCTGAAGGGAAGCAACCTTCAAGCCCTCCGCCACAGTTACAAAAATATCTTGGGTTCAAATAGGACTCAGATCAGATATTCTATAACCGAAAACTGCCCTCGGGGCTTTGAACGCAAGTATTAGCGACTTCTTCTTCTGTTATTGCCAGGAAAAACGAAAAGGAAAGTGCACAGGCCTGCCCGCTGGCTCAAGCTGAGCCACAATCGCTACAACGTGCAGAAAGTAGGAGAGTTTAAATATAGGATTGAAAGATAGGATAGAAAAGCCTCGCGCTATAATGCCCCAGGTCGACCCCTGAGGCAGTGCAATACCGGGCCAACCGGTGGCGAAAGTGAAGCAACCTTCAAGCCGTCCGGCACATTTCTAAAAATATGTTGGGTTCAAATGGGACCCGGATCAGTTATTCTACAACCGAAAACTGCCCACGGGGCTTTGAAGCCAAGTATTATTGACTCGTTTTTCTTCTTCTTCTTCTTCTGCTTGTTCTCCTTCTTCTTCCTCTTCTTCTTTTTCTTCTCCTTCTTCTTCTTCTTCTTCTTCTTCTTCTTTTTCTTTTTCTTTTTCTTCTTCTTCTTCTTCTTCTTCTTCTTCTGTTATTGCCAGGAAAAACGAAAAGGAAAGTGCACAGGCCTGCCCACTGGCTCAACCTGACCCACAATCGCTACCACGTGCAGAAAGTAGGAGAGTTTAAAGATAGGATAGAAAATAGGATAGAAAAGAGGCGCGCCATAATGCCCCTGGTCTATCCCGGAGGAAGTGCAATACCGGGCCAACCGGTTTCGTAAGTGAAGCAACCTTCAAGCCCTCCGAAACATTTCTAAAAATATGTTGGGCTCAAATGGGACCCGGAACAGATATTCTATAACCGAAAACGGCCCACGGGCTTCGAACCCAATAGCGGCTGTCTGTCTGTGTGCCTGTCTATTCTTGCCAGAAAGAAAGAAAAGGAAAGTGCACAGGCCTGGCCACTGGCTCAAGCCGAGCCACAATCGCTACCACGTGCAGATAGTAGGAGAGTTCAAAGGTAGTATTGAAAGATAGGACAGAAAAGACGCGCGCTATAATACCCCAGGTCGATCCCGGAGGCAGTGCAATACCGGGCCAACGGGTGGCGGAATTGAAGCAACCTTCAAGCCCTCCACCACATTTCTAAATGTATGTTGGGTTCAAATCGGACACGGATCAGATATTCTATAACCGAAAACTGCGCACGAAGATTTGAAACTACGTATTAGTGACTTCTTTTGTTGCCAGGAAAAACGAATAGGAAGGTGCACAGGCCCGCCCACCGGCTCAAGCCGAGCCACAATCGCTACCACGTGCAGATAGTAGGAGAGTTAAAAGATATAATAGAAAGATAGGATAGAAAAGACGCGCGCTATAATGCCCCAGGTCGATACCGGAGGCAGTGCAATGCCGGGTCAACCGGTGGTGGAAGTGAAGCAACCTTCAATACCTTCGCCACATTTCTAAAAATATGTTGGGTTCAAATGGGACCCGGATCAGATATTCTATAACCGATAGTTGCCCACGGGGCTTTTGAACCCAAGTATTAGTGATTTCTTCTTCTGTTATTGCCAGGAAAAACAAAAAGGAAAGGCCAGAGGCCTGCCCACTGGCTCAAGCTGAGCCACAATCGCTACCACGTGCAGAAAGTAGTAGAGTTTAAAGATAGGATAGAAAGATAGGATAGAAAATACGCGCGCTATAATGCCCCAGGGCAATCCCGGAGGCAGTGCAATACCGGGCCAACCGGTGGCTGAAGTGAAGCAACCTTCAAGCACTCCGCCACATTTCCAAAAATATCTTGGGTTCAAATAGGACCCGGATCAGATATTCTATCACCGAAAACTGCCCACGGGGCTTTGAACCAAAGTATTAGCGACTTCTTCTTCTTTTACTTCTTCTGCTATTGCCATGAAAAACGAAAATGAAAGTGCACAGGCCTGCCCACTGGCTCAAGCCGAGCCACAATCGCTACCACGTGAAGATAGTAGGAGAGTTCAAAGATAGGATAGAAGAGACGCGCGCTATAATGCCCCATGCCGATACCGGAGGCAGTGCAATACCGGGCCAGCCGGTGGCTGAAGTGAAGCAACCTTCAAGCCCTCCACCACATTTCTAAAAATATGTTGGGTTCAAATCGGACCCGGATCAGTTATTGTATAACCTAAAACTGCACACAGGGATTTGAACCCAAGTATTAGTGACTTCTTCTGTTGTTGCCAGTAAAAACGAAAAGGAAAGTGCACAGGCCTGCCCACTGGCTGAAGCTGACCCACAATAGCTACCACGTGCACAAAGTAGGAGAGTTTAAACATAGGATAGAAAATACGCGCGCTATAATGCCCCAGGTCTATCCCGGAGGAAGTGCAATACCGGGCCAACCGGTTTCGGAAGTGAAGCAACCTTCAAGCCCTCCGCCACCTTTCTAAAAATATGTTTTATTCAAATGGGACCCGGATCAGATATTCTATAACGGAAAACTGCTCACGGGGATTTGAACTCAAGTATTAGTGACTTCTTCTTCTGTTATTGCCAGGAAAAACGAAAAGGAAAGTGCACAGGCCTGCCCACTGGCTCAAGCTGAGCCACAATCGCTATCACGTGCAGAAAATAGGAGAGTTTAAGGATAAGATAGAAAGATAGGATAGAAAAGACGCGCGCCATAATGCCCAAGATTGATTCCTGAGGCAGTGCAATACCGCGCCAACCGGTGGTCGAAGTATAGCAGCCTTCAAGCTCTCCGCCACATTTCTAAAAATATGTTGGGTTCAAATGGGACACAGATCAGATATTCTATAACCGAAAACTGCCCACGGGGCTTTGAACCCAAGTATTGGTGACTTCTGTTATTGCCAGGAAAAACGAAAAAGAAAGTGCAAAGGCCGTTCCCCTGGCTCAAGATGAGCCACAATCTCTACCACGTGCAGATAGTAGGAGAGTTCAAAGATATAATAGAAAGACAGGATAGAAAAGACGCGCGCTATAATGTCCCAGGCCGATCCGGAGGCAGTGCAATACCGGGCCAACCGGTGGTTGAAGTTAAGCAACCTTCTAGCCCTGCGCCACATTCTAAAAATATGTTGTGTTAAAATGGGACCCGGATCAGATATTCTATAACCGAAAACGGCCAACGGGCTTCGAACCCAATAGCGGCTGACTGTGTGTCTCTTGTTGCCAGGAAGAAAGAAAAGTAAAGTGCACAGACCTGCCCAATGGCTAAAGCTGAGCCACATTCGCTACCACGTGCAGAAAGTAGGAGAGTTTAAAGATAGGATAGAAAAGACGCGCGTTATAATGCCCCAGGTCGATCCCGGAGGCAGTGCAATATCGGGCCAACCGGTGGCGGAAGTGAAGCAACCTTCAAGCCCTCCGCCACATTTCTAAAAATATGATGGGTTCAAGTGGTACCCGGATCAGATATTCTATAACCGAAAACTGCCCACGGGGATTTGAACCCAAGTATTAGTGACTTCTTCTGTTATTGCCAGAAAAACGAAAAGGAAAGTGCACAGGCCTGCCCACTGGCTCAAGTTGAGCCACAATCGCTACCACGTGCAGAAAGTAGGAGAGTTAAAAGGTAGGACAGAAAAGACGCGCGCTGTAATGCCCCAGTTCAATCCAGGAGGCACTGCAATACCGGGCCAACCGGTGGCGGAAGTGAAGCAACCTTCCAGCCCTCCGCCACATTTCTAAAAATATGTTGGGTTCAAATGGGACCCGGATCAGATATTCTATAACCGAAAACATCCCACGGGCTTCGATCCCAATAGCGGCTCTCTGTCTATGTGCCTGTCTGTTGTTGCCAGAAAGAAAGAAAAGGAAAGTGCACAGGCCTGGCCACTGGCTCAAGCCGAGCCACAATCGCTGCCACGTGCAGATAGTAGGAGAGTTCAAAGGTAGTATAGAAAGATAGGACAGAAAAGACGCGCGCTATAATACCCCAGGTCGATCCCGGAGGCAGTGCAATACCGGGCCGACCGGTGGCGGGAGTGAAGCAACCTTCAAGCCCTCCACCACATTTCTAAATATACGTTGGGGTCAAATCGGTCGTGTGCAGTTTT